>NC_079213.1:88465130-88467630 GCF_029633865.1 Lampris incognitus | reverse complement strand
AAAAAGAAAAAAAAAAGGAAATTATACCCTGCAAAGTCCCTGGGTGTGGAAGACATTTGAAAATTGTCCTTGGATTTTTAAATACTTAGTTAGTCCCTGAAGGAAGTTCTCTCCTCCCTTCTGATTTGGTCGGAGTGTCAGCCAGTTAATGTGGCACTCCATGGAGCAGGTAGAGGTTAAGTATTTTAATCTCAAGGACACTCTGGCAGGTATGACCTCACGGCAGCATAAGACACGGGGCCCCTGATTAGGGGCCGACCTCACTAACCATAAGGTCAACATAATTCAGTCAGTTCAAGGTGATATGCACATGGTTTCCATGGTAACTGCTCCATGGCTGCTAAGAGCCAAAGTTAGAGATTTAGATGGCAAAGTGCAGACTGTTTAACAATCATTTCTAGGGAACAGTCCTTTTTCTCTTTCCCGCTTCTGGTGTGGGAAGATGGCGGCGCAAATTCCTGTTTGCAGCGGCCCTCACCCAGTACCGTCCATGCTATGTCTTTGTTCATGTCTGCATTTAAGTTTTGTCTTCGTTTGATGGCTGGGAGAGCTGGCGCTGGATCAGCTGGTCTGCTGTATCCTGTGGGCCAGGAACCACAGCCCTGCCTAGAGCTGGAACCGAGGACGTAACACCGAGGGCGGTCTGACAGGACACGGAAGCGGGGCAGGCTAAGATAACTGCTAACACATGCAGATCGGCAGTTCCAGTAACACCAAGGGCGGTGTGGTGGCGGCCTTGCCTGGCGTTGACAGTGGTGTTTTTGGTGTCATCGTGTGGAGTGCGAGGAGGTGTGTCGAGGGTGTCTGGCTGGGAGAGCTGGCATTGGATCGGCTGGGGGAGCCTGGTCTGCTGCTTCTGGGGGGCCCAAGAGCCACGGCCCCTGCCTGGAGCTGCGCCCGAGGAGGAAGCACCGAGGGCGGTCTGACAGGATGCGGAAGCAGGGCAGGCTAAGCTAACTGCTAGCCCATGCAGACCGGCAGTTCCGACAGTCATCCTGGCTGGCGTTCGTTCCCTTGGACAGTGCTTTTTTTTTTGGATATATGTGTTATTTTGGATATGTGTGTTCTTGAAGTTCTTGTAGTTTTTGGATGTGTTTGTGTCTTTGTGTTGCACTGCTGTGGGCTGGGAGAAACGTTACTTAATTTCATTTTTGTACGGAAGTAGTGTTCCTGATTCCTGATTCTCTCATTTGACATTCACATTCTCATAGTGTGAGCAGCCAGGGCTCAGTGCCTTGCTCAAGGATACTTCAGTGGAAGCTGCATTCCCCTTGATGCATGCACAAGTAGACTTTGGCTAGGGCGATGAACCCTTGATGTTTTATTGACAGAGCAGTCTACACACTCTGCAGCCTGTCACGTCTTCCTTTTGTCTCTGTGTCCTTCTGTCTTCCCCACACATTGGATGTTCCTGGTGAGTCAGGAAATGGGATGGGGATGGGGGGGAGAGGGTGACGACAGCAATTCTCGATCACCAGCCCCAAAACAACTTGCTATATACCACGGTTGCGCTGTTTCTTTCGGGAACGGGGATGCCGGAAAATGCAGATGCTCTAAAAAACTCAAAGAGACCCCTTTGTGAGTCATGCCTGCCTTTGTAGAGCCTGTGTGTGCCCGCTGGAAATCCTCCCCTGCGAGCTCTGTGAAAGTGTCTCTGACATGTGAATGTGTCTGTCCCCCATTACGCTGGTGAAAATGTGACTTCCTAGAGCACCGTAAGAGTGGCGAGACACCCCTCTCTTGCATAAAGAAAGCTAGAATTAGCTTTTGTATCTAGCTGCAGCTTGCTGTGCTGTACGAGGAAATGGACCGGGAGCCTCACTCGGAGCTTGTTCACACTCAGTGTCTCCACGGTTGCTCTTGTTGCTCAGCAGGCTACAGTGAATCCCATCTTCTCCCAGCGTCAAAAGATTTAAGTCCGACTCAGTCCATGTCACAAACCATCTCCTTCTCCACCTTCCCTGCCCCCCTTCACTCTGTGTAACAGTGACCATGAACACAATTAGCCTTTGCTTACAACTCTCTCGTTGAGCCACATCTGCCTCTGGTGTAACCAAGTCCCGTGCCTTCTTCTCGGGAAGCATATATTAGCAGTGGGACTACCCCGACTCATGGCATGGCAGTGCGTGATTTGGGACCTGTTGAAGGCGGCCGCAGTTATGTAGCTGGTGTAGCAAATGACACATCTCAAGTGTGCCGTGTTGATTATTATGACTCAGCCCTGTGTACAGGTGTGTTATCATTAGAGCCGAGCCCTCTGCAAAACTGACAGCATGATGGACCACAATGAGAGGGAGAGGAGAGAGACAAAAAGGCACAAAACATGAGAGGCATAGGCAGACAGACAGACAGACAGACAGACAGACAGACAGACATACAGACAGAGGGCAAAAACCTGACAATAGCAGAGACAAGTAAAATGCCACACACACACACACACACACACACAGAATACATACATCCACAACAAACGCACGATGTCAGGTAAAAATTCTCTGCA
>NC_079213.1:88436324-88464930 GCF_029633865.1 Lampris incognitus | reverse complement strand
GTTTGTTTTTGGCAGTTCTCCCCTTTTCTCCCCAATTGTACTTGGCCAATTACCCTGCTCTTCCGAGCCATCTTGGTTCCTGCTTCACCCCTGTGCCGCCACATGTATCGGAGGAGGCATGTGGCATCACCAGCCGTTTCTTTTCGCCTGAGAGTGAGGAGTTTCATCAGGGGGACATGGGAGGATCATGCTATTGCTCCCAGCCCCCCCCCCCCCCCCCGAACAGGCACCCCAATTGACCAGAGGAGGCGCTAGTGCAGCGACCAGACATACCCACATCCGGCTTCCCACCCGCAGACACGGCCAATTGTGTGTGTAGAGAGGTGACCCCCGTGTGGGTAGGCAACGGACTAGACCGCCACGCTGCACGGACGCCCCTTAATCTATGTTTTTCATGCACACTCCTTCACCATCTCCCTTCAACCCCATCGCTCTCTCTCAGCCACAGCTAAACGAGGCATCTGACCCTTCTTCCTCCTCAACGTCTTCTTTTTCCCCCATCTTGTGTTTATGTGTGAGGCGTTTGTCGTATCGTCCAGCTGTGCTGCGATGGATCTGACGTGCAGTGAGCGGCTGAACAGTTTTCAGACTCCTCCCGCCCTTACAGAGACTATTTAATTAGCCGGCCCCTGTTTCAGCAACCCGGGGAGAGCCTGGATTAAAGTGTTATTTACTACGGAGGTCGAATTCACCTGGGATTAGCATGGCAAACACATGCAGCGGTGCAGACACACACACACACACACACACACACACACACACACACACACACACACACACACACACACACACACACACACCGACGTGGAAACAAGTCACTTGTTCTGCCGGCACACCCCGAATTCTGTGAGAAAACCTGCAGAAATACAAACAGGCACGTATAGTCCTCACACACTGATGCAGACATGCATGCACATGTGCACGTGCGCACACGCACACACATACACACATGGACACACACACACACAGACACACATGCACACATGGCCAATCCCTGCACTCTAATCCTGTAATGACAGGGCAGGCCTAATAACAGGGGAGGCCGGTGAAACATTCGTCCTTATGGCCACATCCAATGTACACTCACACACACACGCACACACGCACACGCACACACATACATACATACATACATACATACATGGAGCGCCTGAAGTTACAAGCCTCTTAAAATATTTGGTTGTTCAAACAACCAGACTTCTTAAAAGGGAGAAAAAAGGAAACTCAGAAGGACTGAATCAAGGGGAGGGGAAAAAAGACTATTATTGTTAAAAAGGAATGTGTGCTGGTTTTGTGGTGCTGAGTCCTCAGGTGGGACGGGGTCCGCAGGTGAGGGATTTGGCTTCTGGAGCTCTAACATGTGCAGCAGGCCCACCTTCGTGTGTGTGTGTGTGTGTGTGTGTGTGTGTGTGTGTGTGTGTGTGTGTGTGTGTGTGTGTGTGTGTGTGTGACCCTTCACGCACAACCTGAAGATAAGTCAGGTGAACTCATGTGGAGGTCACACACATTTGGTTGAGGTAACAAAAACACACACACACACACACACACACACACACACACACACACACACACACACACACACACACACACACACACACACACACACACAGCCATGTTCTGAGGAAAATGTCTGCCACTTTGGTGCTTTGCCAAGGCAACTTCCTGCTAGATTGGTTTTCTATAACAACAACAGAATGAATGTGCTCCTCACACGCAAATATTAACCACTGTGTTAATGAAACCTGCTGACAGCAGGATTTTATTTTCTGCAGTTCAAAAGAAAGAAAGAAAGAAAGAAAGAGGGGAGGGCATCGAAACCTGCATAACTCCTTCCCTGAATCGTTCCCTTCGGGCTCCTCCACCAGTTAATTATCGTTTCCCCAACCTCTCCTCGGAGATGCTTTTGTTGTGGCATTGCGTAGCTGCACAGGACGACCTGGCTGGCGGGGGGGGGGGGGGGGGGGCGCATGAAGCCGCTCTGCTGCTGCTCTGCTGCTGCTCTGCTGCTGCGTGTGTCACCAAACACTTGAGCCTCTGTTTAGCCACAGAAACGCTGCGATGTGACAACACCAAGAGCGAGGACCCCACGCTCAACTTAGTAGTGCTATTAGCCTGATTGCTTTGTGTGCTACCTTTGTTGGCTCCCACCTCTGTCAGCTCCGCATGAAGCAGAGGCAGACAAACGGGGAGGGAGAGGGAGAGCTGGGGAGAGGGAGGGCTGGGAGAGGAGAGGGAGAGCTGGGGAGAGGGAGGGCTGGGAGAGGAGAGAGGGAGAGCTGGGGAGAGGGAGAGCGAGAGACTAGGGAGAGGGAGAGCTGGGGAGAGGGAGAGCTGGGGAGAGGGAGAGGGAGAGCTGGGGAGAGGGAGAGCTGGGGAGAGGGAGAAGGAGAACTGGGGGTTGAAATGCTGTTCATATTCAAATTGCGCAGGCAGCCTGATTAGAAGTCCCCTCCATTTTGTAGCATGACGTCCCCTTTTAAGCACGTGCACACACATGCACGCGCGCGCACACACGACACACACACACACACACACACACACACACACACACACACACACACACACACACACACACACACACACACACACACACACACACACACACACACACACACAGAGGTAATTGGTTGCAACAACATGCATGGGCCAAAGAGGTGTTTCCTCTGTGGAATTCCTCAAAAAACCACCTCCCCCCTAGTCTCCTATGACAAAACTCCCCCTCATCCGTTCTGTGTGTGTCTCTCTCACACACACACACAACTACCACTCACTGTCAGTCATCCCACAATAGCTGTCACACAGGGGGGGTCTGTTCTCTGTGTGCTAACTGTGTTACACTGCTGATGCCTAGAAAATAATCTCTCTCTCTCTCTCTAATCTCTCTCTCCCACACACACATACTCTCCCTCTCTCTCTGTTCCTTACACGTGCTATCCATCAGTCCTTTTTCACGTCCCCTCTGTCTTTCCCTCTATCTGTCCCCCTCCTCTATGTCTGCCTCTCTTCCTCTTGCAATCCTGATCTCGCTTTCTCCCTTCCTCTCCGTCCTCTCATCGCTCACTGTGTGGCGAGGCCAACAAACATGACCCCCCCACCACACACACACACACACACACACACACACACACTCCAGTTTGCTTCTCCCTGTTACAGATAGCTCGGGGCTGAACGCCGTGTGCTCTGTAACGACGTGTCAGGGTTTGTCAGTTCAAATCCCGCTGGCTTCCAGCTCGGCACGTCGTGTATACATATTTCATATTTCAGAGGAGCAGCTCTTACCAGCACGACACTGGGACCTGGTGGTAAATGGAAACCCAGTACTTGGGGCGTGTGGGTAGCACAGCGGTCTATTCCGTTGCCTACCAACACAGGGTTCGCCAGTTCGAATCCCCGTGTTACCTCTGGCTTGGTCGGGCGTCCCTACAGACACAATTGGCCGTATCTGTGGGTGGGAAACCGGATGTGGGTATGTGTCCTGGTCACTGCACAAGCGCCTCCTCTGGTCGATCGGGGCACATGTTTAGGGCAGAGGGGGAACTGTTGGGAATAACATGATCCTCCCACGCGGCACCTCCCCCTGGCGAAACGCGCCCCCCTGTCAGGTGAAAAGAAGCGGCTGGTGACTCCACATGTATCGGAAGAGACGTGGTAGTCTGCAGCCCTCCCCGGAGCAGCAGACGGGTTGGAGCGCGACCGGGACGCATTGGAAGAGTGGGGTAACTGGCAGAGGGGGTGGAGCCGCGACCGGGACGCCTCAGAAGAGTGGGGTAACTGGCAGAGTTTTTGTTTGTTTCCACGAGCTTCGAGGGTGGAGAGCAGAGCGGAGCAGAGTCGAGGAGGATGGCAGGAAGGAGCTGTGATGGCAGCGAGGCGGACGCCCTGACATCTGCTGCCCTTCTGGCATGTACATGACTGAACTAAACTGACTCTGAATGAAAGATATTTCTGGTGGATGACATTGTGCTTTGGACATGTGTTTATGAGTGGATATGTGTTTATGTAAGCAAGTATTTACTTGTGTGTGTGTGTGTGTGTGTGTGTGTGTGTGTGTGTGTGTGTGTGTGTGTGTGTGTGTGTGTGTGTCTGTGATGAAGAGGGGGGCACAAGTGCGTCCTTCAAGAGCTCATGAAGTCTGCTTCAGTTCCTGCATTGCCAGTGGAATGGCCCTCTTTGTCTTTATCTCCCTGCCTCCCCTCCCTCCCTTCTTCCTCTCTCTCTCTCTCTCTCTCTCGTCTCTCTCTCTCTCTCTCTCTCTCTCTCTCTCTCTCTCTCTCTCTCTCTCTCTCTCTCTCTCTCTCTCTCTCTCTCTCTCTCTGCCCCTCTCCCCCTCTCCCTCTACCTTCCCTCAGTGCCCTTCCTAATTACAAAGCAGAGAGGATCTGACGAACAGGTAGCCCTCAGGGCAGCTGTCTAGAAAACCAGGTGTGCCTCAGTAAGTATGGGTAGGGGGGTTGGTACAAATGTGTGTGCGCTGTGTGTCCATGCATGTCTGCATTAACGCATATGTGCCTCTTTCCCCGTGCAACCAAACCTTTGTAAACCGCAACCTGCGTGGCCCCTCGGACTTGCACGAGATGGGTTCATCTCCTTGCATGTCACCAAAATGATGTGTGCATGCCCCTCCGTGTGACAACGATGTATGTGTGGGGCGTCCGGGTAGCGTAGCGGCGTATTCCATTGCCTACCAACATGGGGATCTGGGTTCGAATCCCCGTGTTACCTCCGGCTTGGTCGGGCGTCCCTACAGACATAATTGGCCGGATGTGGGTACATGTCCTGGTCGCTTCACTAGCGCCTCCTCTGGTCGGTCAGGGTGCCTGTTGGGGGGGCAGGGGCTGGGGGAATAGTGTGATCCTCCCACACGCTACGTCCCCCTGGTGAAAGTCCTCACCGTCAGTTGAAAAGAAGCGGCTGGTGACTCCACATGTATCGGAGGAGGCATGTGGTAGTCCAGCCGGCTTGACTTGGCTATTGAACAGGCACTATCATTACACATCTGTCCCAAGGATAAGGGCTCATAGGGGCCCCCAAAACTACAAGTAAGTTCAGAAGGTTGCTATCACCCATTTATTTCAGCGAGCTAGTTAGTCTGCAGCCCTCTCTGGAGCGATAGAGAGGGTGGAGCAGCGACCGGGACGGCTCGGAAGAGTGGGGTAATTGGCCGGATACACTAGGGAGAAAAATAAAACCCAAAAAAAAAAAAACAATTTATGTGCAAAACGGAGAAGAAATGAGAACATGTACAACTGATCAAGTCTACGTTCAGGTTTCTCTTGCCCTTGGCCATTACATTTCCTTCTAGTAGCTGCTTGGGATGCCGTCAATGTCACCGTGAGCCGCATTAGATAAGTACTTCAGCTTAATGCCTTGCGTTTTATGTGCATTTTGTAACTGCCACAAGCCACTGTTTCCCCCAGTCTGCTTTTTCCCTCCGCAACTCTCCTTTGTGTGCGTGTGTGCATGTGTTCTCCTTCCTGCTCCTCCACAGGACTGCCTAACTGCCTAGTTAACCGTCCGACCCCTCACCCCTGCAGAGACCCTGCGCACTCGGCCTTGCACATTGTTCCACGCCGTCCTGAATAGGCCTGTGTTCAGTTGCTATTAAACAAGTCAGTTACCATGGGCCACAATGCAGGCGACACAAAACACACACACTTACACACACTTACACACACACACATGCATATTGGAAGAGCTGGGGAGAGGTGTGACTATATTTTGGTGGCAACCTGCACACTCCAAGAGTCTAGATGACCTGAGGTCTAACATGAATTCCCCAGTGTGTGCACATGTGTCATGGGTGAGCGGTGAAGCCAGGCAGGCAGGCGGGGGGTGGGGGGGGGAGGTGGACTACCGCTGCACCAGCAACCCAGCAGCAGGCTTTTGTCATTGCGTGCTTGAAAATGAATGCACTCAGGATGTACTGAGCAGAAACAGACTCAGCATTTTTCAATGACATACGTCTGGTGTTCCTCACCCAGCTTTGAACTCGCAACCTTTAAGTTACCTGTCCATTTCCTAAAACATGACAGCCGCGATTTATGCCTCGTTCTCAACACAGGAATGTGAAAATGAATGTTCGCCTCCCAGAACTCTCTTTGGTTGTCTTTCTGCCCACCTCTGAACTTTGACAGAACATACTATGTGTGAGTGTCTGCACGTGTGTGTGTGTGTGTGTGCGTGTGTGTGTGTGTGTGTGTGAGCGTGTGGTTAAAACGTGCTGCTGACGCCGATTCGAGCTCGACTTAATAACAACGTTCTCAGCGTTGTGTGAAAAGACCGTACCGTTTTTGTGTTTTTACGACCATGTCTTAACGTGCGACGTGACGTTTACTGGGTTTCACTCCCTACCGAACATCTCCTGCGATGGAGTCATCATAGCCCCGAGATACACCTCCTTTCGGCCTCATGATCTAACACTTAATGAGGACTGCTAAGGCTGTAACGCAGCATGGGGGCACTTTGTGATGTTTACACCAGCCGAAGTGGAAATACAACCTCCTACGTTTACACACGCACACACACACACACACACACGCATGCACATGCACAAGCATACGTGAGAGACACACATGCACACGCACGTGCACACGCACGTGCACACACACAAAGGGGTTTGACTCCTTAACTTTCTATTTATGTTTTTTATGTTTTTGTACAAAATGTTCAGTGTTCAATTCTAAAAATATAACTTATTAAGTCCTCATTAAGATTGTATATGTAGTATCATGTGCAGACTTCTAAATCCCATTGGTAACTTCTGCAAAACTCCATAATAATAATAATAATAATAACAATAATAATGGACTACATTTATATAGTGCTTTATGTGTGTATATATATATATATATATATACACACACACACACTCACACACGCATACATATACACATACATACACAAATACATACATATATACATATACATACATATATACACACACACACACACACACACACACATATATATATATATATGTATATATATATTAAATGAAACACTCAACGGTAAGGAAGTGCTCAACAAATAAGGAGCAAAATAATCCAGTGAGTCAAGTAAATTCCTTATGAGACAGTACAAGTCTGTTTCATGCCATAAGCAATCATCAGCTGTCAATAAAGCTACTTGGGAAAGGACATACCATTTACTGCCTCGTCATGCACATCATCATCGTACACACACACATCATTGTGTGTGTGTGTAAGTGTGTGTGTGTGTATAC
Organism: Lampris incognitus; assembly: GCF_029633865.1. Taxonomy (NCBI): domain Eukaryota; kingdom Metazoa; phylum Chordata; class Actinopteri; order Lampriformes; family Lampridae; genus Lampris; species Lampris incognitus. The sequence continues at coordinate 88,457,708 of NC_079213.1, read as the reverse complement.
ATATGATATGATATATTTGATATATATGTATATGTGTGTGTGTGTGTGTGATGTGATCTATATGATATGCCATATGTATATGATATATATGACATGACATATATGATATATATGACATGACATGTATGATATATCTGATATGTATTGTTCAGGTCCCCAGCAGATCATATTACCCATCAGGCAGTCGGACTCAGTGTCACGTTTCGCTGTTGGCTGGTATCTGATCTTGAAATGAAAACGTTTATTAAACAGGACCACCGGCGGTTCAACCGTGGCTTGCTGGGAGAGCAGCCCAGGTCCAGCTTTTGTAGGGGCACGGTATGTTTACATCATCATCCGGCATGGAAAACATTGCCTCACCATTTACCGTAAATGAACCAATAGGTCTCCTTCTCCCCTGCTTGGAAATCGTTTGCCCTCCTTCTTGCCTACTTTGCTGTGCTTTCCAAAAAGTATTTATCACGTTTGGGTCCTGGATTATTTTACTACAATAACATAAACCACCAAACGCCGGGGTGTAGGCAATCAGTTAGCATTGCGTTCGCCGAAATCATTTCAATTGTATAACTTATGCACTGGGGGTGCCTTGTGTGTGTGTGTGTGTGTGTGTGTGTGTGAAATCATTTCAATTGTATAACTTATGCACTGGGGGTGCCTTGTGTGTGTGTGTGTGTGTGTGTGTGTGTGTGTGTGTGTGTGTGTTTGTGACCAGAGCCTTTATTTTCACTCTGTCCCACCTAGCCCTCCTCGGGGTTACCGAGTTTGGAATGAATTTCATATTGAAAACACAATGTACTGTAACTGCTACCTCCACAAGCCCTGATTGATTACACACACACACACACACACACACACACACACACACACACACACACACACACACACACACACACACACACACACACACACACACACACACACACACACACACACACACACACACACATACTTCAGTCTCAGGTGCACATTTCAAGCATCTATAAAAAGCACCCTGTGACACATACCAAAATAACAAGCGAGCAACACGCCTCACAGCATCAACGCTGTCATTATCCAGCATCAGAAACACCTATTTATAACGTATAGAATCCACTCTGTCTCCTTTATCCAGAGCTGCTAACGCACTCGAAAGCTCTCTCCAGCCGCGGCGCCCCCCTCCTCGCAGACGGAGAGCTTCATGCATTAGCAGAGCAGTTTTCTACTGTTGGACTCTGAGAGGCGCCACTGGGGTTTGGGTGTTAATGTGCATTGCTTATGCAGAGTAGAGCTACAAGGCAGAGCGTTTCCCATTCGCTTTTCTACTCTGACTTTTTTCCCAGCTTTCTAGCTTTTCTCACCTCCCATCTTGTTGCTCTCCCTCTCTCCCCCAAGTGGTGGCTGTTGAAAAAAAGTTCCCTTTCATGTGTGTCCTCTGCCCTGCATTACAACAGCTGAACCTATCTATCTATCTATCTATCTATCTATCTATCTATCTATCTATCTATCTATCTATCTATCTATCTATCTATCTATCTATCTATCTATCTATCTATCTATCTATCTATCTATCTATCTATCTATCTATCTATCTATCTATCTATCTATCTATCTATCTATCTATCTATCTATCTATCTATCTATCTATCTATCTATCTATCTATCTATCTATCTATCTGTCTGTCTGTCTGTCTGTCTGTCTGTCTGTCTGTCTGTCTGTCTGCTGTGGCTCCTTGGCACTGTTTAATAATTAATAATTGATTTCTACCCAATCACTATTTAATATGTGTTCCAATGAAGAGAGGGTGTGTTGTAGGAGCTATGTGTGTGCCCCCCCCCAAAAAAAATCACAATTATGTTGTTTCAAGAGAAAAACTGGTAGAACGACAGGCACAACATGTGTATAGGCTAATACATCATTGTTGGCATTTTGGAAGAACGGCGATAGATCGAATCAATGGTTAACAGACACACAAACACATTCATGGAAATACCCCGAGAAATGCAGCATTTGCATGTGTACTGAGGGAGCACTGTGAAGCTGCCCTTGTAGAAAGAGGGTCTGAAGGTTGCACCTAGATGGGGCTATGTGTCAGTTTTGTCTGGCAAATATATCCATCCCACATACTGACAGCATTAAAACTAGTCTTAGAGGCATCTGGGAAGCAATCCCCAGGTTGATCCCCTATCAACCCAGGATCTCTGGTTCGAATCCCCCTGTTACCTCCGGCTTGGTCGGGCGTCCTTACAGACACAATTGGCTGTGTCTGCAGGTGGGAAGCAGGTATGTGTCCTGGTCGCTTTACTAGCGCCTCCTCTGGTCAGTCGGGACCAGGAGGGAATAGCAGGATCCTTCCACGTGCTACGTCCCCCTGGTGAATCTCCTCCCTGTCAGGTGAAAAGAAGTGGCTGGTGACTCCACATGTATTGGAGGAGGCATGTGGTAGTCTGCAGCCCTCCCCGGGTCGACAGAGGGGGTGGAGAAGCGACGGGACGGCTTGGAAGAGTGGGGTAATTGGCCGGATATAATTCGGGAGAAAAAGGAGGGAAAAAAAAGTAGTAGGTTGTTCAAAGATCACAGCTTGTAGTGGTCTGTCTGTGATACATGAGTGTGTGTGTGTGTGTGTGTGTGTGTGTGTGTGTGTGTGTGTGTGTGTGTGTGTGTGTGTGTGTGTGTTGCATGTGTGTGTGAGTGTGTGAGGGAGACAGACAGAGAGAGAAACAAAGACAGAGATTGAGTGAGAAAACAAAGGGAAGGGGTGTGTGAGTGTGGGTGTTTGTGTGTGCGTGCGTGCGTGCGTGCATGTATGTGCACAAAATTCACCTGGTGTCTCAGGCTGTTCGAGGGCCTTTTGGCCATCAGCAGTATGGGTTCAGGTTGTGACAGGCTGCATGTCAGGACTCACTAACCCCCAGCCAGCCACATTAATCTTGCAAACAAACACATCAAGTCTGCCAACGGAGCTTTGGCTGCCAAGAATCTGCCCTTACTTCTTCGCCTTAACAGACTGCAAGCACATGTCTGACTACGGATCCTCAGTATCCTTGTGAGAGCAAACACACAGTTTGGGAGGTTGCCTTAGTCATTTGAAATACTGTCCTACACAGAAAGGGCTCGGGTTCGGCCCCCAGGACAGCCAATGTGTCCACGAGCAAGATGCTAAGACCCGCGACCTGCTGAATCACTGCAATTGCCCGTTGAATGCCTAAAAAAAAAAACATATATTGAAAACCAACTGGAGCGACACTGCATCATGTCGCGGTTGATAAAGGGCAATGAATGAATAATTTTTTATGCTGCAGCAAAAACAGTAATGGAGTCTGTGCCAGCAGTTTGCTGCATTTTACACTGCTTAACTGGCCGGCCTGCACACACACACACACACACACACACACACACACACACACACACACACACACACACACACACACACACACACACACACACACACACACACACACACACACACACAACTCCTACTGAACACCAGGCTTTATCCATCCGACCAGCCGAGGGACGGGGAAGACAGAATCAGAATCAGGATCAGGATGCTGTTTACTGACCATGCAGGTTTGCACATACATGGCATTTGACTGCGGTTCTGAGGCTGTCCGTGTACCTAACATAGAATAACAACACTACTACACAACAATCTTCAGCTATATACACAAGGATTGACTTATACAGGTGAAGTAAGAGGTGATGAAGTGCAATGGTGCAGAGAATATTTCAGAGATGCTGAAATAGATGTTAGCAGGTCACTTACATACATGCCTGAGGTAGATGGACAGGACAGAGCGTACCAGTATATGTACAGTACAGTAGAGTATACACAACATGGTTGGATTTATTTGACACTGTTAAGCGTTCATTTGAGACAGCGGTAAAGATAGAGAGAGGGAGGGGGTGGAATGAGAGACACTGATATGGAGCAAGAGAGAGAGAGAAAGGGTGCGAGGGAGAGAGTGAGAGAGAGCAAGAGACTGAGAGAGACAGAGAGACAGAGAGAGAGAGAGAGAGTGGATGAGAAAGCGAGAGAGTGTGAGAGAGAGTCAATGCATCACATACTGTACTTTGGGTGTGGCTGCCTCTAGTTGGGAAAAAAGAAAAGAAATAAAAAACACTCGTTCAAAGCAAGCTTGTTTATACCAAGGTCGTATGCGAGTCTCCTTTGGTCTGAGTGAGAGAGAATGAGAGAGACAGAGTGAAAGGGAGTTAGAGGGGGAGAAAAGGGAAAGTAGGAATCAAGGATGTAGTGAAAGGAAGAGTAGTGTAAAGCAGAGATATTCAAAACAGAAACAGATGACAGCGTAAGAGAGCGCGAAAGAGAGAGAGCGAGAGAGAGAGAGAGAGGGGTGGGGGATATACACATTGAGAGGTAAGAGGGCGAGATGGAGGGGTGAATGCGGTGGCTAATAAAAGGAGAGGAAAGGAGCTCCAGTCTTTTGTACTCCACAGGCTTGACGCTCCCTTCATTGCCACCTTCTTTTAAGCATGCACGGCCTTCAGACACACTGCCAGAGAGTGAATATTTGTGTATACACCTGTGCTGTTTCATTGGCAAGCCATTTGTGTGTGTGTGAGTATGCGTGTGTGTGTGTGTGTGTGTGTGTGTGTGTGTGTGTGTGTGTGTGTGTGTGTGTGTGTGTGTGTGTGTGTGTGTGTGTGTGTGTGTGTGTGTGTGTGTGTGTGTGTGTGTGTGGATACACGCACAAGTGAGTGCGCCGGAGGTGTCCATGTTAAACATGCAACCCAATGGGAGCCGTATTTGCTTCTGTCCTCACCGGTGTCTGAGGACCTGTCTTCTGCCCCGCTGCCCTTCTTTCTTCACCTCCTTTCTTTCCCAAACGTCTCCTGCACTGCACTCTCCTTCCTTCTCTTAACCCCCCCCCACTATTTTCTCCACTCCGCTTTCTTCTCCACCCCTCTCCTGACCTCTCCTCTCCTCTCCTCTCCACAGCATTACCTCCGTGCCAACTGGGGCATCCATTTATAACGGCTCGATAGCGCTGGCAACCGGCGGCGTCGCAGCCGATAGCAACACAGCTTACCGGACCAAATATATGAAAATGTGATAGCACCAACCCGTCCTCGGGGAGCTACGTCTGATTATCAATGGCGGCAGCTTGTCGACGCCTAGGAAAGCGTGTGTTAGTGTGTGTGTGTGTGTGTGGGGCAGAGAGATATGTATATTTGATGACAACATATTGGTTTTGTGTTGTACTGTGTTTCTTTGCTGTAGTATGTTTGTTTTCAATAATGTTTCCCAATTATTGTTGAGCTCTTTCAATGCTGAAACCCATGCTCTGGCAATATGTACAGCATTACGTCATGCCAATAACACCTCCTGAATTGAATTGAAATTGAGAGCGAGAGAGAGAGAGAGTGAGAGAGAGAGAAAGAGAGATCGAGAAAGAGAGAGAGCGAGAGAGAGAGAGACTGAATGTATAAATGCGTGCGAGATCATGATTGTGTGTGTGTTTGTGTGTGTGTCGGAGGCGCCAGAAGGATGAACATGTACATCACTTCGTGCACACTCACTCACACAACTGTGCACACACTCACGTAACCGCCGGCTCAGTCGCACATGTGCAGCTAATAAGTCACACTCACACACCGCCACTCGCTCGTTCGCTGCACCCAGCAGCACGTTGAACTGCAGCTAAACAGAAGACATAACGACACACACACAACGCTTGGGAAGCCTAACGACTCTACCTGCGGTGCAGCACAGACCGTTTCAAAGTGTGGCCGCCCTGGTCTGGTCTGTCTGGTCTGCCCCCATCTCCATCCCATGCCATTACACTGGGAAAATACATTTTTTAAACCTGTGTGATTCCTCTTTTTCTTTCTTTCTTTCTTTTTTTTAATTGTCGTGCTTGCGAATGTGTATTTTCACACAGACAATTCAAAAGTGAAATATTTGAACAGGGGATAAAAAGATAAAAAGAGGCTTGTACATAGAGCTGCCTGTCTGTCCTTTATGAGCCATTACCTCACTGTTGTCACAGCAGCGTTTCAGACCATTCTGAGCGTCAGCAACAACTTGGACAACAAACACAACTTGGTCACATGGGAGCCCGCTACCCGTGATTTGTATGCACACAATAATGCATGACGCACGCGCAAGGCCCTTATTTACACAATAATGACACTGACAAGTGCACACGCGCGCACACATATATAAACGCACATGCACACAAAATGAGACAATTATCTAAAACATAATGTTCACATGCACATACATAATACATGCAGGTGAAACACACACACACACACAGACACACACACACACACACACACACACACACAATGAAGTACGGACCAGAAAGAGCTGGAACTGGGCATGGAATAAAAGAGGTGGCTTTTTGAATGGCCGAGCACCACAAGAGAGGGCTTAGCACCCAGCTTAGCCATTCAATTTCAATGGCTATTGAGTCGCTCTCTCTCTCTCTCTCTCTCTCTCTCTCTCTCTCTCTCTCTCTCTCTCTCTCTCTCTCTCTCTCTCTCTCTCTCTCTCTCTCTCTCTCTCTCTCTCTCTCACACACACTCTCTCTCTCTCTCGCTCTCTGTCTCTCACACACACACACTCTCTCGCCTTGCTTCTCTCCGGCCATTGATACAGTCATCTGCAGACATATCAGATCGCCTTACAGTTCACTTCCACTACAGCATGTAATGATTGTTTTCAATCTAATTAAATATGGCTGCTTCTCGTTATACCCGGAGCGACTGCTTGTGCGTCTGCAAGCGAGGGGGCAAAGCCCTGATGCGGTCCGCATTTTCCACATGCCAGTGGCTTCCCATTACTTTATAACAGTTGAAAATAAACCAAGAAGAGACCAAAAGTCCTTGAGGTTTGCTTGCTTTTTTCTTCTTCTTCTTCTTCTTCTTCTCCTCGGAAACTTTCACGGAGCAGGATAAACAAAAAACAAGCCTAAAATAGGAGCTGGGGACTACCTCGTTAGCTTGGCTTAGTGCTACAAATGCTAACAGCCTCCTTTCGGCTCATCCGTGCAACCGGCAGTGTTATGAAGATGTTGCAGGGTAATTATCCAGTCAATTATCACTGCCAGTCATTTTAATTTCCCAGGTATGCCCTCGTTTACCTGTGAGGAAGAATAAAGGCAAACGGGGATAGGCCAAAAGGAAAGAAAGAGAAAAAAATGGCTGATGGGGGAGTTTAATAGATGAGTAATTATACTCATTTTCCCCCACACCTCTGCTCTTCTGTCATCTTGTTTCAAAGAGAAGGATAAGGAGGTCCAGGTGACACAGGCGCAGACCCCCTCAGGAGGCGTTAGCCCGCCGCGTTCCTGACTGCTGCTGCTCACATTTGGCGCTGAGGAGCTTGTTACAGTTTACCGACATGGGCAGTCATTAGCCATCCAGGTCAAAGGCATGAAGAACAAAGGGGGGGTTAGGGCAGTTAAATGTCAGGAATGTGGCCAGTCAGATCAGGGCTGTGTGACCCTGCATCTGTGAGGCGCGCGCACGCACACACACACACACACACACACACACACACACACACACACACACACACACACACACACACACACACACACACACACACACACACTAGCGTGCATTACAGATGCCAGTTTTCCCACACACACCCTTTACGTTGCAGGGATACTGCATATGCACACAATGGTAAACAGAGATTCACATTAACGCAAGGATCATATTGAGCACACACGCACAATGTCCTCACAAAAAAACCCACACAAAAACACGATAGGGAGTGGCACTTTGAAACGATTTACGTGCAAATGCTAGCAAGTTATTCAGGGCACTGCTAATAAGTACAAGGTGGAAGAGCAGACAATGGCCCACATGACAGAACGACAAACCCTCACACACACACACACACACACACACCTGATGCCGATTAACTAAGCCAAGGACTTTGTGTCTGCTCTCTCCATCACCATGCTCTTCTTCAACCTCTCTCTCTCTCTCTCTACTCTCTCTCTCTCTCTTGCTCTCCCTCTCTCTCTTCCTTCCTTCCAATTTTCTCCTTTCTCTCAATCGCCTTGACCCACTCTGCCTTTCATGCACATGTGGGTACTCCCCCCATTGCGTTTTCTCCTTTCCCCTCCACACCCTCCCTTCTTCATCCTCCTCCTCCTCCGAGGAGCACATACCATGAATCAGAAACACCTTGGCAGTAACAGGAGTGCTCTCACACACAAAATAGCTGGATACCACCCCAGTTTCTGTCTTTTTTTTTAACTTAACACCGTGAACAACAGTTAATGGTCTATGATGACAAACAGCTGTGAATTAATTACTGAAAGCGGTTTATATATTTATTTCGGAGTCAGCCTTTTTGTTTCGGGAATGGGCTGGCAGATGAATGTTGTTTATTTATTTATTTAGCATCATTAACTTGAAATAAGAAGGGGAAGGGGGGCTGGATGGCATTTTGCTTCTCGATGCCACGTCTCAGCAAATGGCCAGGTGAGATTAATCACACGGATCTGTTCCGTTTTGGTGCGGTCAGAGGGCTCTCTCTACCTCTCTCTCTCACTCTCTCTCACTCTCTCTCTCACTCTCTCTCACTCACTCCACCACTCTCTCTACCTCTCTCTTTCTCACTCCACCACTCTCTCTCTCACTCTCTCTCTCACTCCACCACTCTCTCTCTACCTCTCTCTCTCTCGCCACCACTCTCTCTACCTCTCTCTTTCTCACTCCACCACTCTCTCTCTCTCTCTCTCTCTCTCTCTCTCTCTCTCTCTCTCTCTCTCTCTCTCTCTCTCTCTCTCTCTCTCTCTCTCTCCACCACTCTCTCTCTCTCTCCACCACTCTCTCTCTCTACCTCTCTCTCTCTCACTCCACCACTCTCTCTCTACCTCTATCTCTCTCTCTCTCTCACTCCACCACTCTCTCTCTCTACCTCTCTCTCTCTACCTCTCTCTCTCTCTTTGTCTCTACCTCTCTCTCTCTCTCTCTCTCTCTCTCTCTCTCACTCCACCACTCTCTCTCTCTACCTCTCTCTCTCTCACTCCACCACTCTCTCTCTCTACCTCTCTCTCTCTCTCTATCTCTCTCTCTCTCTTTCTCTCTACCTCTCTCTCTCTCTCTCCCTCCACCACTCTCTCTCTCTACCTCTCTCTCTCTCTCTCTCTTTCTCTCTCTCTCTCTCTCTCTCTCTCTCTCTCTCTCTCACTCCATCACTCTCTCTGTCTACCTCTCTCTCTCTCTCACTCTCTCTCTTGCTCTCTCTCCCCTCTCCCTCACTTCCACAAAGATCTTGTCTGGCCTGCATTCCTAATCACCACTCAGTTAATTAATCTCACACTTGACTGCTGTAATAACTTGACTCGTTAGACCTTCTCTTTGTAAATGGACTTCGCCTGCTTAACGGCTAAAATTACCGGTAACAATCCAGCCAGAAAAGCTGAGTGTGTGTGTGTGTGTGTGTGTGTGTATGTGTGTGTGTGTGTATGTGTGAGCGAGAGAGAGCATCCAGAGCAGCCATAAAAAGCATAAAACATGGCCATGCCAATGCTAATATATATCCAACCTAACATTTACATTACATTTACACTGATGCTTTCATCCAAATTGACTTAGAATAAGTGGAAGAGTAAAAAGGCTTTAGATCCTAGAGAATGATTACTGCAAGAAAAGAAAAAAAATCAAAGTGATAGCATGGAGTGCAGGGGTCGGAGCCAACAGCATGCCGACAACAGATGCAACTGAACTTCCCTGAGCCTGCAATGGTCTTTCATTACCGTATTTTATCACTACGCTGTGCAACTGGAATGGCCTCTCTTACCAAGCCTAGTCCCAGGGCTCGTTCATAATCTGTAAATTCAATATGGAAAAATACTGTCGGGCTTTTCCGCTTGTCATACTTGGAATAAACAGCGCACTTTAAAAAAGCGATTTACTCTTAACCGTGGGGCAAATCACGAGTTTGAATTTCAAACGTCTCCATTTCTGACCGAAAAATGTTTTTGATTAGTATTTACCCTTTTATTTTATATTCATTAAGTGTTACCTTGGCCCCGATGCAAACGAGGCTCTTTCCCTCAATGTGCCGCCAGGAGTCAAATAAAGGCCAAATTGAATGAATGAAAGAAAGACAGATAAATGTGTATGTGGTAGGAAAATAAATAAGAAAGAAGGAGAGGGGGCGGAAGACTTTTTTTTTATTCAGATGAGCGTATGCTATTGTGCAGGTTATCATTAATATATTATTCACTATTACTACAGAGAGGGTTAAATTGAGCATGCATAGGGTAGGAAAGATGGGGGGGGGGTCACATGCAGACCACGGCGTTGGAGACATGTAACGTCCATATTCTAACCTGTTCTCACCTCCGCTATGCTTTATCTGCTGCATCCTGCAGCGAGGGGAGCGGTGTGGTCCCCAGCCTAATCACATATTAATGTATTTAACCTATAGAGAAACCACTCAATAGATGGCCACAGAGCAGCATACTGGCTCTGGGCAATTAGAAGAAATTGACGGATGGACAGACAAGACGTCCAAGGCTGCTGGGGTCCATATGGTGAGGGGGTTTCAGAGACTCACTCCAATTACATAAAGACCTCTGTGCATTGGCACAACACACAGCGGACCCCAGACAGCAACTCTGGAGATGGAAGGGATAAATCATACAGTAGTTAGTGACACACGCACGTGTACACACATGCACACACACACATACGCACACATTAAGACATACACAGATATCCAGATAGAGGAAACACACACAATATAATGTTGAACACACAGATACACAGACATCAACATAAACACATAAACATGATCGCATGTCCACACAGGATGGTGTAGACACAAGTCCCCAGTACTCAGAGGCATCACATACACACACACACACATACACACACACACACACACACACACACACACACACACACACACACAAACATGCCCAAGAAACACAGACTAGCATGAACTTCGACATGAATCCCCATTACACTGAGGTGTCACACCCAAACACACAAAATGTCAACCTTTCACTGTCCTCCCAGCATAGAAGTCCACATATTCCCGTATGACAGTGAGCCGTGCTGAGGACCTTGATGCACCACAGCAGGCCTGCCCGGCTCCAAGCTGGGGGACCAGCGGCCCAGAGGCCATGTTGAACCTCCAGTCTCATCTACCTCCAACTATGCCGTCCTTAAGCGTTTAGAAAGGAGCATGAATCTAACACAAGGAGGACAGTCAAGCATCAGAGTGTGTGGGGGGGGATTATGTAAACAGGAAGTGAGGTCATTTGACGGATCAACATTGCTTTGAAAGATTAGGTGAACCAACGAGACAAGGAAGAAATTAGGTTTTTAGAGAAAATTATCTTCTCTTCTTTCCTCTTATTCTCTCTTCTCTATGAGTTGCTTTAGTCCCCCCCCCCTTCTCCTGGGATGTATGGGGGGGGGCAGCCCAGGGAGAGTGAAAAAGTATGGGCTACCCTAGCTAATGTATTATTCACCCTTCATTGATGTGTAACTAAAGCTGGCAGTTAGAGGGGGAAGGGGGCCACCAATATACCCCCTTGACACACACACACACACACACACACACACAGAAGCTCAAGCCGCAAGGCCACCATGCTCCCATTGATTAATGTGCTGACAACACACACACACACACACACACACACACACACACACACACACACACACTTATACGTGCATGTGCTAGGCTGACAAGCATACACTCTCTCTCTCATACACATACACACATCCACATGCACCCACAAACCCAGCCCTCCCCCGCCCACCCAACACACACACACACACACACACACACACACACACACACACACACACACACACACACACACACACACACACACACACACACACACACACACACTTCCAAACAGTCAAGATACAAATGGGAAATGTAGATATTGTGAAACTTTGTGAGAAAATCTGTGTATAGTTTGTGTGTGTGTGTGTGTGTGTGTGTGTGTGTGTGTGTGTGTGTGTGTGTGTGTGTGCGCATGGGTGGGGTGGTGGATATTTGCATGTGCATCTATCTGTGTGTGTATAAATTGTGGAGGAGATTTCATCAGGAACATAGCAGTACTACAGAGGTGCCATATTATTACCAGTAAACAGCATCAATCAACGTGTTCCTGTGTTGTGTGTGTGTGTGTGTGTGTGTGTGTGTGTGTGTGTGTGTGTGTGTGTGTGTGTGTGTGTGTGTGTGTGTGTGTGTGTGTGTGTGTGTGTGTGTACATTAACTTATGCATAGCACTCTGGGGTGAACATCCTTGGGAATAGAAACACATGTTCCGGTGGCAATAGCGTAATTTACAGCAATAAAGGATGGAGAAAAGCCATAGCAGAGAGGAACATCGAGAAAGGTAAGAGAGTAGTAGAGGCATTCACCGCCTATACTGGCAGGGGTCACAGGATGATAAGGTCAACCTATAGACAGAGTCAATAGGCGGTCTATATATTAACCCTAGGTGTTTTGACCGCCCACTCCATAGAGCTGAGTCAATATTGGCAGGATAGGATGACCACCAGAGAGGCTGATGGTGAGAGACGCGAATGAGGATAGAAAGGGGGCGCTGACTTGGATGCAGGCTGTGTAAAAAGACCATCATGCAAAATGGAGGCTCTTTCTGCGTTTGCTCCTCCAAACCTGCCTGTTCACACATACATATGAGTGCGCACATCCAGACCAAAGACAGATAGGAATCTTGCCTTACTGGAATAGACAGAATTGCTTCGAAGCTGACCAAAGCCACACCGCTGTTACTCACCCGGGCCCATCCATCGGTGGAAGTAAATGTTAACTTTCTGACCCCCCCGTCTCGTCTCGTCTCGTCGTGATCTTTGGAACACAGCCTGTAGCAAACTTGGCTAGTCAAAAAATAACAGCCTCCATCTTTATGCCTAAGCTCACCCATTAGTTGGAAGTGTTCAGCTGGGTTTGGCCCCGGTGAGGCCCATGGCAATAAATCTGAAGGGAATAAATAATGACGAGGTGTAAGTATGGGTTTATTTGGTTGGATTTACTTTAAACTCTGAGCTAGGTGCACAGGAAATAGGACAGGACCAAAATAGGACTGAAAATGTCAATACCGGTATGTCTTTATATGTCCATTTCACATGTGTCTCATCTATCCATCTACCACACACACACACACACACCAGTAAACACAGGCTCACATGCCAGCCAGGGCTCTTGGTGGGCCAAGTGGGCTAGGTGGGGTTGGAAGTCCTCGGCACCGCAGGGCGTGGATCAGCATCGGACTGATTAGTCATCAGCCCTGACCCCGAACCAGTCGAAGTGGGCAGCAAAACTAATGAGTCCCTGGGGCATCTGGCCAGTAAATCTGACTCAGGACTGGTGTTTATAGGTTTGAAACCACACCACACAAAGCCACGGCAGATGGGCTCACTGACCCTGAACAGTGACTTCATCACTGAGCGGAGGGGAAAAAGGCTTTCGGGCAGGGGTGTTTGCGGGACTAACTAGTAGTTACTAACCAACGGCTTCTAATGATGTAACGTACAAAATGGCTAGAGTACGCTTTAGAGCTAACATTATGCCACTGACACACTTCAGCTCTTCAAAAGGTTGTTAGGGAGCTCACAATTTAGGCCCGCTGTCTTCCCCTCCTTGCAACGAGCCGCTGTTCAAAGGAAGTTGCATCAATAAATCATGGCAGAGTTCAATCTGCAAAACCTGTTGGCCCTCTGGGAAAGTGTTAATATTTCACCAACTCACAGCCTCTCATTCCGTCCGTTCAGACTTCCCTTCCATATCTAATGACTGCCGAGGTCCAAGCACACCCAGACCGTGCTACCCTTGAGTTAATAAACAGGTGAGGAATCACTTAAGACGAATGCAGATGGAAATTGATTTTTTAAAGTGTTTCCTCATTATCCCACGAGGAGCACTTTATCCCGTAAAACACACGGAAACATAACACCGGGTGATGCAGGGTGTGTAACACCAAGGTCAGGTTGGGGGGTGTTATGGTTATGTCAGCGAGTGGGGATGGGGGCTCCATGTTGAGACTGTATGGATCGTCTGGAAGCAGGGCCATTAGTGACGGCCTAATTAGGGGAGACCAAGTGGTCTCCAGCACCGGTCGAAGCCAAGATTCATGAATAAGTAAGTGAAGGGGCAGCTTGGTCGCTTAATTAACAAAGCGTGGAGAAAAAAAAGGGGGCGTGAATCCCAAGAGGCCCGAACTCAGCCCGGCTGCAAGGGTGGGCTTCCGATGGCTGCGACACTTTCCATCCATCCTGTGGCATTGATTGATGGCGAGCCAAATTGAATCTCTAATCATCACCACCCTTTTAGTTCCAGCTTCCCGCGGGATTTACAGAGGCCAAACATGGCATTGGGGTAATACTCGTATCCCACTTCTGACATCGGTGGCAAAAACATTGACCCCCCCCCCCCAAAAACTCCTTTTGGCGGTTTGCTTGACCGTACCCATCTGGCCGGGAGGTTATCTGACCCCTCTGGGTATTCTCCTCTTCACTTTCATGTCTCTGGCGATTGTTTTCACACTCTGAACTGTTTGGCTGAGGTATTTAAACCCCAACACCTCATGCTCCTCGCACTTAGACACCCTCTGCCACCTAAAGCAACATATCAGGTTGCGGACCACAGAGGCCCTCTTGCCTTTCCTTTCCTTTCCTCTCTTTTTTCTTCTTGCTCTTCCATCTGCACTAATCTCTCTCTTTTTTTTTTGTCTGAGCTGACAGGCAAAGAAACCAGTTCTGTAAAAAAAAAAAAAAAACAGCCGGCGGCATCAGTGACAGGTTGGAAAGGAGAGCCGCATGTAAAACGTGTCATGTAAGTGTCAGTGCTTGAACTTGACGTTTTACTCTTTTCCGCATACCAACGCAACATTCGGGCCTTCACAATGCACGGGGTAACCAGGGGGAGGGTGGGGAGGTGGCGGGGCCTCCTCGCCTTGTCGTTTGGCTGCAGACTATCGCCTATTCGCACACAATGAGGGAGCTCGTCCTGACAGTAAAGCCCTTATCAAGAAGAAGGCGGTAACAAAGTAACAAAGAGTCCTCGGGTAGTAAATAGCATCTGTCTCCCAGCTGCTTGTTGCCGCTGCTGGGATTTGGATATCACGAGGGCGGGAGACAACGGCACAGGGAAAATAATACTGCAATTAGGACCTACAGCAACCTTGATAAGGTGCGGTCACGGGAGAGGGGCCTGAAGAGGAGCACGGGGCAGAACGATGGGCCAAATGGATGGGGTATAAGAACAAAGGGCGAGAACAACAGTTAAATAGCGGGGGGGGGGTCATTGACAGAGAGCGAGGCTGAGAAAAGGGACAGGGAGGTGAAGAGTGGGAAGATAAACAGAGAAAATGAGGCTTTTGTCTGCAGCAAGTTTTGTCTAAACTCCACCTGTTTGTGTGGACTTTGGGTCGCTCCTCTTTGGCACCATCATGCCAGGTAGTCCGGCCGGAGCGATGCAGGAACCGTGAGGTTGCCAGAACCCTCTGATTAAGTTCTGCTAAATCACCGTGGTAAATGGCACAATACTTCTTCTTTAAAAACATATTTAATATTTGCTGATGATACTGGAATTCATCGCTGTTGGTAATTTAACAAGTCCTTGTGCTCTTCAAAACTCCGGCACTTTAACAGCTAATAAGATGATTATCTTTTCCAATCACAATCCGAATGAAATTCCGCACTTGCTTTTCCGTTGTTGTGACACTAGCTCAAGTAATAATTCTGAAAACCCTTAAAACCTTGTACAGTGCCGCCATTGACCAAAGCCGGCATGCATGTCACATTGATTAAGAAAAAAAAAGCCTAGCATGCAACTTCCAGTCTGTATCAGAAACAAGACCATCGAGAAGCAATGTGTGTTATGAGTGGTTGTGTGTATTTGAGAGAGAGAGAGAGAGAGAGAGAGAGAGAGAGAGAGAGAGAGAGAGAGAGAGAGAGAGAGAGAGAGAGAGAGAGAGAGAGAACTCCTTTCCCAGATACATCTCTTGTAGGTGGGTTGAAGATGGTCTTAAAATGGAGATGTGAAGAATAGATCGGTGGCAAACGTCCAAGTCCAGAGATTACAATCTCTCTGCTCAGATGGACCCCCTCAACCCCAGAGCCCGCTGCTCTGTAGCTCACCTCTCCACACCCCTTGTTCTCAGCCTCGTCCCACCCTCATTCCCACCCAACTCCAAATCATTTCACGGTGACTCCCTGCAATCCAAGCCCCCGGGCGGCTCAGTCCACATTGTTACTTCTCTCAACGCCTTTTGAAATGAACCGGCTGGCCAATAAACGGAACCAAGTGGCTTTTGAAAATGAGACCTTTTTCATTGTGGCTGCAATGTCTCACTCCACCGTGTCCCCTGCCACACACACACACACACACACACACACACACACACACACACACACACACACACACACGTCTGCTCCACCTGTGCAACATGCTCCAGCTCAGACAGGCTTTCATAAGAGATGACCCGTCTACCTTTGACTCTTTGTGTAGACTGTGGCATGGTGAGATTTGGAGCCTGCTGGCTTCTACTCACGGACTCGTACATCTCTCCACTAGCCAGGGCTACAAGGCTAAAGGGTCAGAGACCATGGCGGAGGGTCACCCGGTTGAGATCTTCTGAAAAAGAAGGGCCAGCACCGGAGGCTACTGATCTACTGGCAGGATGAAATATGCCGCATGGTGTCTCCAAGCTTTGTTGGATGATGAAGCGCTAACACGGTAGTGTGCACTAGCCGGGGCAGCAGGAAGGTCAGAGACCCCCAACAAGACTGGCCTTTGTCTTCTCCATCTTTCTTTTCTGTCTTCTCTCTAACCTTCACCTCACTGTCTCTCACTCCCCACACACACATGTGCACGCGCACACACACACACACACACACACACACACACACACACACACACACACCAGTAGGCTGTAAAACACCATCCAAAGTGGATGCAGGAAAAAGAAAATGTAAGACTTTGAAGTGTCTGTTTGAAAGGCCTCTCTGCAGCTTCCATCCTCCCTTCTTCTCCTCCGAGCCCCCCGCTGTTCCATTGGGATGGAAAGAGGGAGAAGGCTGATCGATCAGGACTGACAGCAGCGCAATGAATGGGGCCAGCTGATTGATTCATTAGTGAAAGAGGCTGGACGGATTTCTACGCACGGACCCTAAGAAGGGAAGGCGATGCATGGAGATGCATTTGGGGAATGGTAATGCATGGTAATGCAGTTGGGTGGTGGTGGTGGTGGTGTGTGTGTGTGTGTGTGTGTGTGTGTCGGGGGGTTGGGGTGATTCTGCAAGGTGTGAGAGGGGAAAGGCAAGCCATTTTTGGCCTGACTTGGCACAGAGGGAGGAGGTCAACCTATTTTGTCTGGCGCTTTCATCTGCTGCACTGCAATTAGTCTTTCACAGCACCCACCTCCAAATCCCTCCATTAAAAGCCCCACCAACAACCACGGCTCACATCTCACCTACCCCAGAAGAATCAGAATATGTATGAAATTGCATCAAATAATCAAACAGACATGTTTGCTATTCACAACACTCTGCTATGCTCAGGGTGTCCTTTTCCTTGAGACAAACAACCCGTCCAATGAGATGAGCATACATATGCAGAGATCCGCGGTAATCCATTACAATGACGTAAGAGTAATGTTAGGTTTCCAGTAATGACTATAGTTCAACAAACTACTGTTCCAATTTTAAAATACAGAAAACCGTTACCTTTGTTATCATCCCATCTCAATATTAGATATATGTCTAACTAGCAGCACGGTAGCTCAGTGATTAGCACGGTCGCCTCACAGCAAGAAGATCCTGGGTTCGAGCCCCTGGTTAGTCCAACCTTGGAGGTTGTCCCAGGTCGTCCTCTGTGTGGAGTTTGCATGCTCTCCCCGTGTCTGGGTAGGTTTCCTCCAGGTGCTCCGGTTTCCTCCCACAGTCCAAAGACATGTAGGTCAGATGAATCGGCCATACTTAATTGTCCCTAGGAATGAATGTGTGTGTGTGTGTGTGTGTGTGTGTGTGTGTGTGTGTGTGTGTGTGTTTGTGTGCATGTGTGTGTGTGTATCGGCCCTGTGATGGTCTGGCGGCCTGTCCAGGGTCTCTCCCCGCCCACCGCCCAATGACTGCTGGGATAGGCTCCAGTATCCCCGCGACCCTGAGAGCAGGATAAGTGGCTTGGATGATGGATGGATGGATGTGTAACTACTTTGATATGATAAAGAAGGGGTAACAAGAACACTGGATGTCAATGATTCTTTCCTGCCCTGAACGTCCAACAGGAACAAAGCAACTGAGTTACACTGGTTGGAGAGAATGCAGATGCCGATTCTATGTATGTCATGAAAAGTAATACATCAAGTCAAGTAACAAATGACCTTTCCTAGTGAGTCATAGCTAAAAGAATAAAATTACTTTTGAAAGGCATAACAAGTAATGAGTAATCCATTACTTTTATTGCACCAAGGGACTGTACATAAGTAATTGAGACCAGCTACCACAAGGCTTCCTGAAACCGAAGCTCCCTGGGAATAAGTATCTAGTGAGCTAAAATACCAAAACAGTTGCAGTTCATTGCATCTTTCTCCCCAGAGCGAGGCAGTCTGCAGGACAACCTGCAGCAGCGGAACCACTGCACCATGGACTGACGAGGCTGATGCCCCCCCCCCCCCCCGGGGGGAGGCTTCCTCTCCTTCGCCAGCTGAAGAACACACCTTGCTGGAATCTGCAAGGGGGAGTGTAAGTCCCCAATAAGTGACGTGTGCACACGTGCATGTGTGCGCACACACACACACACACAGGCAGGCATGCACACACACACACACACACACACACACACAAACACTCTCTCCTTGTTTCCCTCTCTCTTTGTCTTGGTCTCACTTGCATAATCCCAGCCACACACACACACACACATACACACACACACACACACATTTCCCTGACCTTCCGTGTTCACCAAATGGACAGGTGTCACGACCGTCTAACCACTAAAAGACCAAACACCCCACACCTCGTCATTTGCTTTATTGAGCCCTAGAAACAGTTGCCACAATCATACCTTTTTACGATATGTTTTCATCGTGTACACGGACCTCTACATGTTAGGCTCACTTAAACACTAAAGTCAACGTGCCATTGAGAGTCCATCTCAGCGCTGAGCCGAGGTTAAATAAACGCTCCCCACAGCTGGCAGGGCCTCCAGGAGGCCACAGCATGGGACCGTGGAGATTATGTAAATAGCCTGACAAAAGGTCGTGTGTGATTGCTGCCACTGTCATTGAAATGTAGTGCGTGCACTCTGCGAGAGCTGCACGAAGGTGACCAGTGTTGGAGCTGTTCAACAGTGAGTTCAGTGTGTCGCTGATAAGGGTTGCAGGGGGGTGCTGCTGTGGTCTGCCGCTGTTCTCCAGAGGACAGCAGGAGGAGAGAAGAGCTGTGTGTGTGTGTGTGTGTGTGTGTGTGTGTGTGTGTGTGTGTGTGTGTGTGTGTGTGTGTGTGTATGTGTCGTGTTGAAGTGTTGCTGATGCTCTAATGCTGTGCATGTTTTACACTACGGATGAGAGTGGCCATTCATTTACGGCCTTCCGTATCGTTCCACATTCACACAGGGTCCTCTAGCCACACTCACACCCTTATCAAATACTTGCTCACCACATGCTCACCATTTACACACTTGGTATTCACACATGCTCTGTAGCTAACTGAGGTGGACATCCCCCCCCCCACACACACACACACACTCAGCCGTCATGGCTTTAGTGTTTCTTCCCTTGAAGCCGTCCGTATCATCGCACCCTGCTTCATTGATGATGGCTGAAATTAGCAAAAGGTGTTTTGCCCTCCTTTAAAGGCTCTTTGTAAGGCATAAGGAGTGCCTGCAGCCGAGGCCCTGTGCCCCAAAGTCCCATCATCACCCACTCTGCTATGGTTAGGATCAACCCACGGGTTCTCTTTGCCTCCTTTTTTTCTTTTTCTTTTTTTTTTTAGCACCCCTATTTCTTTTCCTCTAGTATTTAACAAGGCCAGCGATATCCAAAACCAGGTGATATGGTGTATTTCCCCCTCCGGGCACGCTGTTTCGGTGAAGGAGTCCGATCTGCAGACAAATGTGATGGGCTCTTTTATTTATTTTTTTTCTTTTGAAAAATATCAAAGATTTCTTTCTGCTCCATTGGCAAAATTTGTTACCGGAGCCTGTGACTTGTAAAAAATTATATATATATATATATATATATATATTTAAAATGAATAAAAAAGGCAGGGGGAAGCCCAGATGTGGATTTTCCTGCCAAGTCTATGAAACGCTAACCACCCCCCCCCCCCCCAAAAAAAAGGCCTCTACTACAGTCCCTCGACTATCCCTCCCTTTCCTATGCTCACCCAGCGACCCTCTGTGTCGCGGCGTAACGGCCATGGCATGCCCATAAAGCCTCTTAGTCATCTCCCATGAGGTCTCCATACGCCTGACATATGAATAGCACATTGGTCCTGAGTCGCTGGCAGCGATGATGAAAAAGACGTGGAGGGCACATCAGTGCTCCCGACCTGCTCCATTTTGCTGGAGTGTTTACGTGCATCAACGAGGCGGAGAGCAATGCTTGGTCCATCCCTCTAAATACACACATCCTCCCCTCTGTGTATTTTTATTCGCCGCTGCAAGAGGACGACCCCTGGGGCTTGATTGTGTTAACGTTGGCTATTGTTGAGGTGGAACACGGCTTGCCTTGCAGAGAGGGCCGATCCAAGAAAGGTCCCCCTTCCTGACCTCCCGGATTGGGGTCAAAGGGCGTGGGGCTGAGAGCTGGTGGGATGCACCGCCCACTCTCGACTCACTCTGCACGTGGACTGTTTGACACTTCGTCATCTGAGCGAAACTTTATAGACGCCCGGTGCAGACACGGCTGATAAAACTCCCAACTCTGACGGCTGTTTAACACTATTTCAAGCATTTCATCCGAATTTTGAAAACCGTTCGCAAGGGCCAGTTTGCCGCGCGGAGCAAAAGCGGGGGGGGGGGGACACACCCATCCATCTGCAGACGCAAATAGGCTAAAAATATACATTTCAAACACGCTCGTTTGCCGCCTGCAACAAGGACTGGAAAACTCGGATTTGTGTTTCAATTTAGAAAGAGACACATAGCAAATTGCTTCCAAAGAGAAACAGAAGGGGGAGAAAAAGGGGAAAGCAGCTACTTTTTTTTTGTGGATCTGCCACCATGTCGCCCTGTGTGGGTACTTTAAGCCGATCCACCTCGGCTGGAGTGGCAGGCCTCTCAAGACACACACAAATACCCCACACAGATCGCCGTGCCACCCATCTCGCTCCTTCTCCCATCTCCCATCCAGACAGAGCATGATCCAAACATCTTTCTCTCTCTTTCAGTTTCTCTCGGTCCTTCTCTCTCTCTCTCTCTC
>NC_079213.1:88431774-88436124 GCF_029633865.1 Lampris incognitus | reverse complement strand
CCGTTGACCCGCATTAGCCTGGCGCGCCCCGCAGCTCCGGTCCGTTTGGAGTTTGGGAGTTTCCCAAACTGAAACGTTCACACACTCGTCCGCTTATTTGGAGTTGTTCCGATTCTATGACTACACCTCTTCCTCCTGCGTTTGGCCAGACCATCTGGTTGAAATCGGGGAAGCGGGGGAGGGGGGGGGGGGAGAAAAAGGTGAAGAAACAGGCTGCGGAGGATGGCTCTGGGTTTGAATGGGCATTCCTTAAAGGTGATTGCTTTGACGCCACGCGACATGGCCAGTGACGTGTCTGGCACCGTCTCCCGTTAGAAAGGCCTGCAGAGCGGATCCGGTAGCACCGGTTTCACCGCTTCTTTCACTTCCTCCGAGGGTGTGAAGCAGCAAGCCACTTTCTGTATTGGAGTCTACTTTTACCTCCGTGCCATCATGACGAGGAGGACACTATCCGGGACAAGCGGAGCTGGGTAATGCAGGGCTCAAGGACCAGTCCACACAACACGTGAGGTCCCACTGAGGGGGGGCAGATTGAGTCAAAATGTTGCCCTTGCATTGTTTCCGTCGGCGGGAACAACTCGTCTGCAGGAAATTAAAGAAAAACATTTTTTTCAGCTCTACATTTTATTTTCCACTAGTATAACTTGTGTCCTACAAGATTCTGCATGTTATTTAATTTATTTGTTCCATTATTTTCACCATGAAGCTGAATTAAATCTATTTTCCCCTAACATCTTCTCAGAGGTCTCGCAACAAATTTAGTGTATTTTGTGTATTTCATCGGTGTATTTTAAAAAGTGAAATATTTGATTATTGCCATGGTTTCTGACACTTGTTGAACAATACACACTGGAAAATAAACAAGCCACGTGTCACTGAATCTATCTTCACCATTTTCCCCTAAAAACATTCTGTTGTTGTCGTTGTGAATAATTCAGTGATTTATGCTGTGTTTTTGAACTTATTGGCAAACAAAGAAACAGCCCTTGACCCCGTCCGGGGGACACATAAAGAGCTGTTTTATTCATGAAAATATGGGTGGGGATGCACGCGTTGCCCCCATCCAGTACCCCAGTCACCATCAGGTCCCAAACGCACAAATTCCAGCCTGCCTCACAACGGCGGACTCCCTTTGAAGGGAAAATCATTTTATAGGTGCGGCGACTCGGGTAAGAGGATCTTTGGCGGCTTTAAAGGAGATTGCCTCACTTGTTGCCAAAACCACAGGGAGGCCCCGGCTCTCCTGCAGGGTCCGCATTAAAAGAGCTACCGGAGTTCAACAGCCACCACCTCTGCCGCTCACATGGGTTTCTGACTGCTCCTAAAAGGTAATGAGGGGGAGAGACGCGAGAAACACTTTGGCTGAGGGTACAACACAACCACTATGGCAACTTGAACTGAGGGTTTTTTTGGGGGGGGGGGGGTGGGGGGGGGTCCAGACTGTTGCTGAGAATCTGCAACACCCTTGAAGGGCACGTTGAGAAGATAGGAGGATGGAGATGGATCCACGGGTAAAACAATAAATAAATAAATAAATAAATAAATAAATAAATAAATAAATAAATAAATAAATAAATAAATAAATGCCAGGCGTCTGACTGGGAGAAGTCCTGCACCCCAAATGTTTGCCGAAGTAAAAAATAAGTGTGTCAAACCATAAATACGGCCTTGGTATAAACCAACACCCGGGGATGGGGGATTGTTTCCTACGAATGGAAACTCCATCTTAATAGTGAACGGCCCTGTACTTTACAGCTATAGGGGTTGGCTTTTACAAAACTTTTATAGACGGGGTTTATTTTTCTAGGCCGTCTCTTTACAGTGCATGTTGTTATTTGGGTCCACTTGGACGGTCGAACGTTTTCATGTCTATGAATGGCAGCGGTAAAACCGAACATGGCCTCCTTCTTGTATAACGACCGTCTTCTACGAAGGGGGCTGTTTTTCGTAAAGCGGCGATTTAAGCTCAGAGGAAGACCCCCCCCCCCAACTTCCCACCCAATTCCCGGCACAAAAAAAAATGTCCACCTCACATGATCTCCTATTGAGCCCTCCTTACACAGTATTTTTTTTCTTACAAGAAGCGAAAAAAAAATTAGCCAATGAGGTGAATCGATTTCAGTTGTTTTCATTTAATAGCTAACACGAGGAAAGAAATATCACGAATTAAAGATTACCTCAATTCTTTTTTTTCTTTTTTCACCCCCCCCCATTTTTTTCCCTTCCCAATTGTACCTGTCCAATTATCTCACTCTTCCGAGCTGTCCCAGTCGCAGACTACCACATGCCTCCTCCGAGACATGTGGAGTCGCCAGCTGCTTCTTTTCACCTGACAGTGGAGTTTCGCGAGGGGGACGTAGTGCGTGGGAGGATCACGCTTATTCCCCCCAGTTCCCCCTCCCTCTAAACAGGCGCCCCGACCGACCAGAGGAGGCGCTAGTGCAGCGACCAGGGCACATACCCACATCCGGCTCCCCACCCGCAGACACGGGTGTTTGTAGGGACGCGTGACCAAGCCGGAGGTAACACGGGGATTCGGACCGGCGATCCCCGTGTTGGTAGACAACGGAATAGACCACTACACTACCCGGATGCCCAGATTATCTCAACTCTAAGTAAAGTAGTCCACCTTATTTCAAGATGCCGTGAGATCAAAATCGAGACAATTCTCAAGATAAGCCAAACCCCACTGCATTCTCTTACTTCACGGACACATTTCTCACTCGTCCTGAGAGAGATGAAGTTTTCGAACTCAGTACCAGATTACTGGAGTTGTTAAACCGAACATGTTTCGCGGTGTCAGAGAAGAGGGCTGGCTGAGTGCTTTCCAGAAGGTCCCGTCTGCACCTGGCGTACATTAGAAACTCAATAAGTAAAGTGGCAGACATTTTATTGCCTGGTGGAAATATCTTAATCTCACACTGACTGTGGCCTCCCCGGGCCCTCGCTGATCTCATCCGCTGCTTCCTTTGCTCATCTTGAGACATCGTATTGCACCCTCGCCTCCTTGCTGCAACTCCTATTATGGAAGCACAAGTCACACACGCATACACACACACTCCAGCAGGGATACACACACGGAGACCTCAACACAAGCGATGACCTTTGTTAGTGACACAGCGAACCACACAAAACACGTGCTTGTGCACAAATACAGGCGTGCGCACACAGGGACACATTCCTGTACCAACTCTTAACCTAGAACAGTCTTCTTTGCGCGCACACACACACACACACACACACACACACACACACACACACACACACACACACACACACACACACACACACACACACACACACACATGCATGCACAAGTTCTCATGTCTGGGCCTGGTCTGATAGTGGCACTAATGTGATGTGAGTGTGTGAGGATCATCTTACCCTGACAATATTGGGGGGACTGTGAGCCGCCTATTCGGTTACAGTGTTTTTGTCTGTTGTAGCGTGCATGCGCAGGTGCGCGTGTGAGGACAAGCAACATGTTGTGGTGATAGCGGCGGAGGAGTCTGTGGCGGGCGGGTGTCTCTGGAGAATCTCAGTAGAAGCTCAAAGCTGGATTCCAGGCAGAGGTGGGAGGTAGAGATGTGGTAGTGTTAGCGGTGGTTGTGTGTGTGTGTGTGTGGGGGGGGGGGGTCTGGGAAGTGGGGATGGGGGGGTGTTGGTGGGAGAGGGCCGGGATTTCACAAGGGGTAGAAGGGTGGGGGCACAGAGTATGTAATCCTCTTGGCCTTCCCCTTGCAGTCAAGCACTTACGCTTGATCACAAACACAGCCTGACTGAAGCCCCAAGACCCCCACCACCACACACACACACACACACACACACACACA
Source organism: Lampris incognitus (assembly GCF_029633865.1). NCBI lineage: Eukaryota > Metazoa > Chordata > Actinopteri > Lampriformes > Lampridae > Lampris > Lampris incognitus. The sequence goes on along the minus strand of NC_079213.1, from coordinate 88,432,291 downwards.
CACACACACACACACACACACACACACACACAACCCGCTCACACTACCACCAACAGTGGTACTGTGGCTGCCTCCAGACTTGCAACCATAAATCAGTGGCTCCTTTCCAAACCCCCCCCCCCCCACCCCCGCCCCCCAAGCCCCCCGCTTCGTACCAACACTACCGGTGCCACCGCCCCGTTACTGTCTGTGAGTATCTATACCCTTTCAGCACCTTTGATACCTAGCATGGGAGAGCTACCTCACAGGCTCAGCTGACTCCAGATTTATGACTCACCCGCTCCCCCCCCCAACCCTCTCGCACGTACTCCCATTGTGTAGACAGGCAGTGCAGACAGACAGGCAGACTGTCACAAGATCCACGCAGTCATACACGCATACGTCACGCCAGCGTGCACACGCAGACATTCACAGACACGCATAACTGACACATGAAGAGTGCTCATCCAAATTGCAGTGCTCACCGTTTGGAGGAACTGACACCTGCTCATCCCCCCCCCAAAAAAAGATTGATGGT
>NC_079213.1:88406774-88421774 GCF_029633865.1 Lampris incognitus | reverse complement strand
AGACTCCCTGGACAGGTCGCCAGACCATCACAGGGCCAACTGTCCAAGAGAGCTAACGCCACCCAGGATGACTGTCAGAACTGCCGGTCTGCATGGGCTAGCAGTTAGCTTAGCCTGTCCCACTTCTGCGTCCTGTCAGACCACCCTTAGTTTTTCAGTTTTTCCTCTTCGGGTGCAGCTCCGGGCAGGGCCGTGGCCCTGGGCCCACCGGACGCAGCAGACCAAGTGCCCCCAGCTGATCCAGCGCCAGCTCTCCCAGCCATCAGATGGAGACGCAAACCCAGATGCAGATGCAGACAAAGACACTGCATGGACGGCACTGGGTCATCATGGGCACTGGGCCACAAACGTGAGTTCACGTCGCCATCTTCCCACACCCGACTATTGTCCATCCATCCATTATCTGAACCGCTTATCCTGCTCTCAGGGTCGCGGGGATGCTGGTGCCTATCCCAGCAGTCATTGAGCGGCAGGCGGGGAGACACCCTGGACAGGCTGCCAGGCCATCTCAGGGCCCCCCCCCCCCCACACACACACACACACACATTCATACCTAGGGACAATTTAGTATGGCCGATTCACCTGACCTACATGTCTTCGGACTGTGGGAGAAAACCAGAGCACCCAGAGGAAACCCACGCAGACACGGGGAGAACATGAAAACGCCACACACAGGACGACCCACCAAGGTTGGACTACCCCAGGGCTCGAACCGAGGACCTTTTTGCTGTGAGGCAACCGCGCTAACCATTGCGCCACCGTGCCGCCCTGGACTATTGTACATTTTTACTTGTACTTGTGATTGTGTGCACACAGGTATGTGCAAGCAGATGTGGTGCATTCATTGTGTTGCCTTCAGGGAATATGTATGCATCATATCTGGATGCATATATGTAGTTAGGCATACATATCCCCGGGCCCGCTTGTCCTTTTCTCTTGCTTGTCATGAGGGACTGTGATACCGACCCCTCGCCTCCTCCTTCTCCTCCTTCTCCTCCTCAACATAGAACTAGAAAGCGGCACACTGTGTTTTAAGCAAATCCCCAGCTTCTGGACTGCCTGGGTCCACTGGGGAGACAGAACACACTTGTCAGGCAGGCGTGAGAAACAGCCGGACAAAACTGACAACAAATGGCAAGCAGGCAAAGAACAGAAATACTGATAACGTCGATCTTTTCTTTCGCATCTCAGCGATAGCGGAGCATCTCCTCACACCCCCAGACGGCTGCTATCCGTCATTGATTGTCATTTTTGTTTTCGCTGCTTTGAGCGAACGTTCGGGGGTTTCCCATGGGTGCTGATGGGGGAAAAAGATGGCAACATTTCAAACTGACTACTCAAGGTTGGAAGACCTTGAATCTCCCTCCCTTCCCAACACCAAGCCACCTCCCTCTTTTATTCTCTCTGACATTGTCTTCCTCCTTCTCTCTCTCTAGCTGTTCCCTCCACCACACTTTCGTCCTTTTCTTTATTTCATCAAAACTTTTAACAAAATTGGAACTTGGCGGTCTCCTCCTATGCGCTGGGGGCAAAGGTGCTCTAGATTGGAAAGAACCTTGCAAATTGAATTCACACTTGATGAAACAAACAGATTTGCATGTGTCTATCCGCCTGAGACGAGGTGGCCAGCTCCAGGCAAGGACCTGCCCCACCTCTGAACGATGTAATATGCTAAACTAATTAATGGGCTGTTATCGGAGAAATGTGTCACAGAGTTCGAGGTTGGGTGACTCAGAGCGATGTAACCCCAGTCCATTAAAGGTTGATATCATCAGGAACAAGGGCTAGAACCAGGTCATTTTGGATCCTGAGGAACATATCCAAAGTTTGCCAGAGTACATCACTCAGAGGGCTCTGTGATATATTAGCATCCAATCTAACTAGCAAAGCTAACCAGTCTTAAAAAAGAAAAATACATAACCATGAGAAATAATCAACTGCTGTATGCCACCTGTGTAAAATAACTTGGTTGTTGGTACTTGGGTAGTTGGTATTTTGTTATTTCTTGTTACAATGTGCAATACCCAGAATGCATTGCAGCAATACTGTAGACACAGCCGTACATTAAAGTTGACAGCTGAGTCCATTCACCTCTCTACTTTTTGCATCAAAGGATTTGTTTTCTCACATCACAGACACTTAGAAAAAAAATGATATGTCAAACAAACGAATGTGTTTGTACCCCAAATTAACTTGGAAGTATTATGTGATGTATAATCTTCCTTTGTCGCCTGCCTATTCTCTGTGGGGAAGTCACACAGTGATGCGTCCTCGCTCACCCATTTCCCTCACTGGCGGGGCCACACACAGCCTGTTAGCTTAGCGCTCTGTTAGCCTAGCGCTGTGTTGGCCCTAATGGCAGCCTCTCTATTTGGCTGGGAGAATGGTTGGGTGCCCTCAGATAAACCCTCCTCTCTCCCTGAGCATGTTGGGAAGCCCCATAAGACCAGTGTGGGTAGACAGGATGACACATCTAACCACCTTCTCCTCATTCTCCCAACTATTTACCAGACGGAGGTCCCAAGCAGGCAGGAATTTCACACCCTATTGACAATGAGGCTTCTTTCAACTGCATCCGTGGCACCCATTGACACAGGTTCTTCCTTCCGTCTTTACCTCCCTTCCTAATCTCCAACTCTCTCTCTTACTAACACACTCCTTGTTTTAACCCCTCAAGGGGGTTAAAACAAGGATTGGGTTGTAAAAAAGAAAGAAGAAAAGGCAGAATGGACTGGACTGCAGGATGGATGGCAATAGAGATGGATGGATGATTAGTCAAAGGCATCTATGGCCTGGGTGCGGTGTTTTGAAGGTGCTCTGTTGGTTTAGTTGGAGGAAGGGAGTTGTTGTCAGGCTAGGTGTTGAAAACACAGACAAAATGGTCAGGAGAGTGGCCTCTTTGAACGTAAAACTGTTTTCAAACGTGAGCATTCATATGCCCCCCCATGGCCAGCTATGAGGTCGCTGAGGTCTGGCCTTGGTAATCTCTTCTCTCGCAGGCTGACGTTTTGCATTATATGTGTGTGAATGAACATGATTTTATTTTGGGAATGAAAGTGTTTTGACATTGTTATAAATCCCCCTGCTGAGGCATCAATTAGGCTAATGTTAGCACAGCCTAGGCAGAACAGTAAACAAATCTGAACAAATTCCTTTGTAGGACCTATGGTCATATGGATCCGCTGAATAAGACTTATTTCAGCCAATCAGAATGTATTCCTCAGTGATAACCAACAGTGTTTCTGTCACATCTGATGGTCGGAAGGAAAAGAACGACAGCCTACCAGCAGTGAGTTATATTTTAGTGTCTATGTGTCCTATTTTTTAATAACCCAAATATGGTCACCCTAGGTAAATATTAACATTACATATTTACGATGCTCATATCTGTTGAACCGGTCTGTATGGGCCATCCAACTCAGTACATACTCTTTCACTCATCTGACTTTTCCTATATTTCCTAACTATTCAGTTATCACTATACCTTTGTCTATAATTAGGCTAACAATCTAATTAATCAGAACACTTGCCTCAAGTGATGTGTGTGACGAAAATAATGATAAAGATGTAGATGAATAATCACAGGCACTCAGATTACGTTGTAGTTACTTATTTTATTTACTTATCTGTTTTAGAAAATATTGAAGATTGACTTTTTTTTTCCAGAATATTTTCAACTATTTGTCCTAAAAGTTGATTTGCTGTTCGTAGGTTACATTGCGATTCACATGCATTAAAATTGCACCAGAATGCAGGAAATTAAATATCTGAAACTCAAATTTCCCTGGGGAAAAACAAAAAAAAAAGTACAATCATACAGCTATAAAATAAACCTGCTCTACTCATGCTTCTGGACCTCAGTTAAAACTCTGCCCTGGCTACGGCCCCGCATACTGGCAATGTGCGACTAATGCTGTGGAAAACATTTGGACACCTTGTTTATCGGCCATTTGTGAAGCTTAATATTTTTTTAACACCGACTTTCAAAGCCAGGTTTATGCTGCAATTGACCAAAAGGAGGTGCTTCCCAGCAAACAGCTGTCTGCCCCTCTCACAAAGCCGCAAAGCGTTTTCATTTCTCACCATGCTGTTCACTGGGGTGTCCATTCAGAATGGCCCGAGATGTGACGAGAGATTTTCCACTGTCACCGTAGAGGACTATTCCAATTTTACGTTTCATTTGCTTTAGTGTTTTGTTTTGTTTGTTTTTAACCAAGGAAGATTTGCTGACCGCATATTCCCTTTTTTCAGCAATTCCCTGCTTTAATATTTATTCAGGAACACACCTTTCCATCTGGGAATAGCTCAGTACAACTGTGGTAAACCACTGGGAAATTGCTCTGCAGCATTTGTGGGTTCAACACTTTGTGCGAGAACACCTAGATGGTACCAAAGAGAGAAGGGAAGATTAACCATTCACTTTTCCTCAGCAGCATTATCCCTGGGACTCAAACTCAAACTAGCAGCCATCCCTTCCCACACTCACTTTCCTAACCTTGAGCCACCTCCACCCAAAATATGTAACCAATTACTGAGAGAAGGTATGAGCAGGAAGCTGTTAATACCTGTTTGGCAATGTGGGTAAACCATGGCCTTACCTTAATAATCCTACCACCGCTATTGTTATTCTGTGGAGGGGAAAGATGGATTTCTTTGACAAACATTGTTATGAAATGACACTTGCCACGCCGCATGTGTGTCTGCTCCACCCCAGAACAGGAAAGGACACATCCTTCCCTGCATCCAGTGGGTGTGCTGTGGTGACGGAACAAGTCGCCTTCCTTCCCCGTGTGTTTATGTATTGGGATAAACAGTGCAAGGTGAGAAGATTAAAGACAGACGGCTTATGTTTGTTTCCTATGTCACCTAGCAATGCCTGGTATGTGGCGTGATCGATAGACGTGTTGAGGTCAGGCTCGAGGAGGGGCCTGCTCCCCTCTTGTTGTGACTGCACTGGGGGAACTTTCCAGTAGCAATGCGTTGGTGTTGAGATATGATAATCTGTCTGTGTAAAAAATAAAAGCCTCTATGCAAAACCAACAGTGATTTTTTTCCCTTCAGCTTTGACCACATCTCCTTATAAATATTCTTTTCCAACATCATTTCTTCTAAATAATCGTTATTTGAGGACTTCGTATTTATGTAACCATTTTGGAAAAATATATTTTCTTGTTATTTTGCTTTATCTACTGAATAAAATCTTTGAAAAAAATGAATCTTTTAAACTGTTTTGAAGTGTTTTAATTGCTTAACTAAGGACATTGTTGCATCATTCATTAGGTTTCACACTTTATTTTGATCTTAAATGCTAATGTTAATGTTAATTTACCAAAGTGGGTGTCTATCTTGGCGGAATAGTGGTGCAGTGGTTAGCACGGTCTCCTCTCGGCAAGAAGGTCCTGGGTTCGAGTCCCAGGGTAGTCCAACCTTGGGGGTCATCCCTGGTCATCCTGTGTGTGGAGTTTGCATGTTCTCCCAGTGTCTGTGTGGGTTTCCTCCACGTGCTCTGGTTTCCTCCCACAGTTCAAAGACATGTAGGTCAGGTGAATCAGCCATACTAAATTGTCCCTAGGTGTGTGTGTGCGTGCGTGCGTGCGTGCGTGCGTGGTGGGGGGGATGGGTGGATGGGTGTCTATCTTCCCAAATGGTGGATACCTCTTTCAGGAAAATGTTAGTGCTCCAAATCTTGAATTAGTTATTTGGATTCACTAAAGTTCATTTGTCTTCAAAGTTTTGTGATAAACACATCTAAATGTCTTATATGAGGGTACCTGAAGCTCAGCTAAGGCTACCTCGTCATGGAAACAGGATCTCGCATTTTTTTTTTTTTGTCCCATAGAAACAATTCTTTCTCATCTCACGGTGAACTTGTTTAAACACATTCATATTGGGGAGCTTTATCACCATCTCCCAACATGCGCATGGCATCCAAAAAGTAAAGGGTTCTGGGTGGTAGAACGCCATTTAGTTTACCTTAAACCTGATTAAAGTAGGGGTCGGGGATGACAGAGCCAACTAAATGAGATGGAGTGAAATTGGTGGAGGCAGAAAGAGTTAATTAGTTTAATAAGATTGGGGAGACGGGGAGCAGTCGGAGCGCAGGAGGAAAGGAGGGGGCGGTGGTGGAGTTGGTGAGGTTGGAGGTGGGTGGGTGGGGGGTTGTTGGTCTCTTGAATATGCCAGAGGTGCTGTGGTGGTGCTAATCTGGCAAATTGAAAGGCACTCGCTAGGAGGGGCAAGGGGACAGGAGTGGCGCTCAGGCTCCCCATCCCCGGAATGAGAAAAACAAATTGAATTTTCATACCCTCAGAATAGTTCCCCCCTTCCACCCCGATGCTCGCTTTCCTGATTGAATTTGTTCTTCTCGCACCAGCCTGAGTGTACTGTGTAACGGGTGGGGGTGGGGGGTGGGGGTAATTTTAAGACAAATCCAACTCAATGTAGGTGTGTTGATGTGGCCTCGCCTCACCTTGGCCTTAGTTATCTTATTCAAATGATGTTCTAGTCTCGTGCTTGACGCTCCATAGAAAAGCTCCTCAGACTCAGTTTGTCTCCTCTCCATCTATTTATAGTAAGGAAAAAAAAGTTAACTTGGTCTGACGATGCTTTTAAAAAACAGACACCAAAAATAGCAGAATCTCTTACAGGGTAGCTGTACAGCTGAAGTTCAGTAAAGCTGACAGTATTACTATGCCAGCCACAGGAACAACAGCCTTACTGAGTTGATCACCTAAAAATTAGTTGTACCTGTGCGTAGTCAAAAAAAGAAGTTGATACGTTTCCTTTTTTTAGGTATTTTTTACCCCCCCTTTTTCCCCCCAATCGTATCCTGCCAGTTACCCCAGTCTTCCGAGCCATCCCAGTCACTGCTCCAACCCCTCTGCTGATCCGGGGAGGGCTGCAGACTACCACGTCTCCTCCATACATGTGGAGTCACCAGCCGCTTCTTTTCACCTGAGAGTGAGGAGTTTCGCCAGGGGGACGTAGCGTGTGGGAGGATCACGCTATTCCCCCTAGTTCCCCCTCTCCCCCAAACAGGCGCCCCGACCGACCAGAGGAGGCGCTAGTGCAGCGACCAGGACACATTCCCACCATCCAGCATCCCACCCGCAGACATGGCCAATTGTGTCTGTAGGGACGCCCGACCAAGCCGGCAGCAACACAGGGATTCAAACTGGTGAGCCCCATGTTGGTAGGCAACGGAATAGACTGCTACGCTACCTGGACGCCTTAAGTGTGGTGTATTGGATCGAGTACTCGGTGCTCGATTGTGTTGGACTGTCACCACTACTGAGTTCTGTAATACACTGGTCAAGCCTGTAGTAGTGTGACAGGACTGGACGTATCACCAGCACAAATGTTGATGGGGAGAGTTCTACGAAGCACACTTCCGTGCTCCAGTGCTGTGCTGACACAATCAGTCCCACAGCACATTCACAGCAAGATCCAGAACCTGCAGTTCCGCCAAAAACAACGTTACGACCAGCGTGCAAAGCCCTTGCCAGTGTTGACCCCAGGAGACACCGTACACATGCAAACGCGGCGCGGCTGGGAGCCTGCCGTTGTCATCCGACAGCGAAATGAACCACGGTCCTACACTGTGCAGACACCGGCTGGGAGGATGCAAAGAAGGAACAGGCGACATCTGAGGAAGATACATCCGAGCCTATTCAGAGACACGGACAGTGAGGAACATTTTGACCCAGAGGTACAACCCTCACCCTCACAAGCGCCTGTGCCAGTCGACTCACCACCACATGACCTGCCACCACACGACCCTCCTCCGGTGACTACAGGCAGTACACCCACATGCTACACAAAGTGCGGCAGAGCAGTTAGGCGCCCTGCCAGATACAATGACTAACCTCAGGGTTCTTTTGTGTGATCATTCAAGTGTTTATTAAGAAAAAAAAAGAAAAAAAAGAAGGTGAAACAAAGAGTACAAGGTGTGTTTAACCTGAAATGTTGCAAGATTGCTGAATGTTCAAAATGTTTACATGCTAACCACCAGAATGTGAAAAGGAAATGGTTTATGTTGTTTAATGAGAGTCATCTGTCATTAAAAAAAAACATGCTTTATTAATCATTGAAGTATGCAAGTAGAAAAGACTTGTTCAGTGTTGATGCCATAGTGTTAATGGTTCGGTAAAGGGTCTACTGTTGAAGCAACTGATGAGTAGGCCACATCTCAGTTGGAAAAGAGGGATGTGGTGTATTGGATCGAGCACTCGGTGCTCAATTGTGTTGGACTGTCACCACTACTGAGTTCTGTAATACATTGGTCGAGCCTGTAGTAGTGGGATTTCTCGGTCAGTAAAGATCAGACTTGCCGCATCCTCGTCTCCGTGTACTTATATATATTAGTGATTAAGTTAGTAACCCACGAATAGTAACACTACAATAGTGTACATAAGAGAAGTTACAACATTAAGCATGAATTTTGAATATTAACTATACAGGTGGAGCAAAGTTTTATATAAAATCTGTCTGTCTACAGAGTGGAAACGCCAGCCTCATCTGTACTCAGTTACGAAGACACAGCATTTGGTGGTTTTTGGTGTCCCGCTGTCTTTCATGCACCTCATTGCAGATGCAGTCCTGTCCACCTCAAGTCAAATCAAGGTTATTTGTATAGACCCAAATCACAAATTAGTCCCAAGGGCTTTACAATCAGCGGAACATACGACACTCTCTATCCTTAGACCCTCTATTCAAACAGGGAACACGAAAAAAAGTGGGAAAAACCTCAGGAAAAGAAATAGAGGGGGGATCCCTCTTCTAGGATGGACCAACGTGCAATAGCTAGAGCAGCATGGTGGCCCAGTGGTTAGCGTTGTCACCTCACAGCAAAAAAGTCCTGGGTTCGAACCCTAAGGTTTTCCAACCTTGGGGGTCATCCCAGGTCATCTTCTGTGGGGAGTTTGCATGTTCTCCCTGTGTCTGTGGTGGGTTTTCTCTGGATGCTCCAGTTTCCCCCACCATAAAAAAACATGCATGTTAGGGTTAATACTCGTGTCGGTGCCCTTTACTGAGGCAATGGGAAAAGAACTGGAGTTGGTCCCTGGGCGCTGCAAGGCGGCTGCCCACTGCTCCTATAGCTACACAGCTAGGAGGGGTTAAATGCAGAAAAAGAATTTCCCCATGGGGAAAGTATTGGAGAGTATTAGAGAAAAAAAAATCGATGTCGAATGCAGAGTAGACCAGAGTAACAGAATTACTATGCGCAACCAGGGATTACACACAGAGCGAGGTAGTATAGAGTATATACAGTTAATACATGCAATATAGCAAAGCTAAATTAAAGGTATTGGGCTATAAAAATGGTAAGGAGGGAGTGCAAAGTCTATGGAGTGAATCTGGGATCATCCAAGACAGTGTCAGGCAACCCCACATCCTCTTACTAAAGAAGCTCTCCATCCGCCAACAGCCCAACCCACAACACCAATCCCACACAACTCAGCCTTGAAGCCCTGATCAATATCGATTAAGCAGCCCAAGCTCTCATCTGTTAGGACAATGTGTCGGTGCTCATTTAAAGGCCAGATCAGCCTCCTTTACATAAATCGGCCTACCTGTTTGATAAAATCACTTTTACCCCAGAGAGGACTCTGCTCTACCAAATCTGACAGCTTAAAAAGGCTGAGGCTGCCTTGTCTTTTGGCAACAGGCATCTTCAAATAAGTTACAATTATCTGCTTGTGGTCAGAATCAGACATGTTTCATCCCCTGCTTCATTGGCAATACAAAGCACCCAGTTTTGAGCAAGGGGACAAATGGCAAATTGAATCCTCAGCCATAATTGCAGACTCCCTGATGGATGAGAGCCTATCCAGATTGGTAGATAATGGATGAACAAGGATATGGGAACAGACGTAGCGGAGCTGTGTTCCTTTTTCACTATAGCGGGACAGGTTACCGTGGCACACGGGAGAAAGCTTTGAATGGTGGGATGTGTTTGTCGGTTTGACAGGCCGCGGGAGATGAGGTGAGCTTTCTGCCTGCCGATTTTCTGGTGTGTATGTACGTGGTGTGAGATGTGCAGGCAGTGACGTAGCGTCTAAAGCTAACTGATCTTAATCTTCAAGAGAAGGATCTCGATGGCAGAAACAAGCATCTGAGAGCATAAAGATGTCACTGAGCTTTACAGCATAGTGGGCTGCTGACAAGTGCAGAGTTTGGATATTTATGCAGTATGCCAGCTGCGATACATGTTGATATATAGCACAATTCATGACAGAGAGGATGATTGTATTGGTTTTTTTTTCATCAATGAGTAGATCTTGTTCAGCTAGAAGTCATCTTTGTGCCAGACACTTAAATGTGGAACAACAATGTAATGTATAGGAGCTGCATACTTGTATTTTTTGTGCTTGTCTCCTGTCTCTCAGAATGTCTTTAACCGCTGAATATGATAAATGTACTAGAGATGATGTCTCACTGACATATATGTTTAGACACTAACGACTTAAAAAGTGTTACATAGCACAATAATACAACATAGCAGTTTAGAATTCTATGAGGGTAGACTTTTTTTCCCCTTTTTTTCCCCAATTGTACTTGGCCAATTGCCCAATTCTTCCGAACGGTCCCAGTCGCTGCCCCCCCCCCTTCTGCTGATCTGGGGAGGGCTGCAGACTACCACATCCCTCCTCTGATACATGCGGAGTCACCAGCCGTTTCTTTTCACCAGACAGTGAGGAGTTTTGCCACGGGGGCATAGCGCATGGGAGGATCACGCTATTCCCCCCAGTTTCCCCCCCCCCCGAACAGGTGCGCTGACCACCCAGACGAGGCGCTAGTGCAGTGACCAGGACACACACCTACATCTGGCTTCCCACCTGCAGACACGGCCAATTGTGTCTGTAAGGACGCCTGACCAAGCCGGAGGTAACACAGGGATTCGAACCGGCGATCCCCGTGTTGGTAGGCAATGGAATAGACCGCTACACTACCCGGACGCCCTGAGTGTAGATGTTTTATAGCGTGGGTAGCCCAGTGGGAATCTGACCTTTAACCTTTGCAGTGTTATTGCCATGCTCTACTCATAGAGCTACACAGGACAGCTATAGGACCATATAGTAAATACAGAGCGATGACATACATGTACAGCTGGACCTCATATGTAATACAACTGGAGCAATAAAGTAAGATGAGATGAGAAGATATGAGATCAGATCAGATCAGATCATATTCGATGAGATGAGATTGAAAGAACAATGTTTATGCTCACAGGGATGTTGCAGAAAAGCAGTAGATGACAAACTATATAAATCTATGCAAACCAACCATTCAACGCTCAATCGCTATAGTCTCCTATGTTATTTTATTATCTTCCATCAGGACACAGTGGGCCACTCGGGGCCCATTTTTACAATAACCATCCCTTTTAAGGGGGATACATAGGCATAGCGCAAGCTTCCAAAAGACCCATAAAGAAATCAGGAGTCATTTTTCATACCTGTATCATTATTCAAACTTGAAGGCAGCGTACCACCACTTTTAAATTGCTACGTTCCAGCTCTAAGTACTTCCAGATTTATTGAACTGCGCTGTTGTCACGGCAAAAAAAAAACAAAAAAAAAACTGCCACCCAAGTTTTAAAGCAAATTTACACCATAAAACTGAGTTTTCACAGGTTTGGGGAGCAGTGATGAGAATGTGGTTATGTCTAACTGGATTACGATGTCATCTATCTCTGACAAAGCCAACGCACGGGGCTGCCAGTGGCCGACACACAAACAAGGAGACCAGAGCCTTTGCCAAAAGCTTTATGGCAGACTAAATGATTCCCTTCCCTCCCATTAAACTCGCTCATATGAGTCTTTTCTATGTCTCTCGCTCACTCCTACCCTTCCTTTTCCTCTCCCACCATCTCTGCGTCTTCTCCCACTTCCAGCGGCTCTCCCCCGTGTTGCCCTGGAAAAAAAATGCAAATAAATATGTATCGCATGACTCAATTACAATTTCCATTGTAAATGTGCGGATTTAAATGTGAGGACAAGCTAGCTGGCATTAAAATAAACAAATAAATAAAACGCGGGAGAATTTCATTATGTAAAAGAGCATCTGCGTGAGTCAAGGAGAAGAGGTTGGCGATGGTGTATAGCTTGGGAAGGTTGGATGTGGCCGCCGTACGGAGCTGAGGCTCATAACAGGTTGACGGAGCTATTTTGGAAAACTACTCTGCGCCAGTAACGCGGGGTTCCCTCCGTATTTCCCCGAGACATCAGCTCGGCAAGAAATTACAAGTGACATATTATCAGTGGCTTCGATCTCTGTCCTCAATATGTTTTTGGTAACCATTTCTTGGTCCAATTCCCAATTTCACTCAACACCGCTTTTGTCTGACGGTCGTCTTTGTCCAGTAATGTGAGCCGATCCGCATCCCATTAGACAACACAGGGCCACGGGTTTCCACTGGCAAGAGGAGTCTTTCAACTACCCCGGCAAAACGTAAACAGCGCCCCCTTCCATTATGTGTTAGCTAGTAAAACGTGCACCCCTGGCATACAATAAACCGCCGACGACACGACTGGGTGTCAATCAGACGGAGAGAAGGAGGCCAGCGCGGGTTTGGGTGGGGGGTTGCTGGGGAGAATTTTCTCCACTTGGAAATTCCAACTCTGGATTTAAATATCTGAGTGGAAGCTCGGCATGGATTTGTCATTGAAATGCAAACCATTTTGCCCAGCAGTGCCGTCTGTATTCGGCGGGCTGAAAATTAAGACAAGTTCTGATTTTCAACGCACTGAAAAGATGGCTTCTTTTTTTCATGCGTCCCGGATGGAAAAATTAATGTATTTATGCAGTATTCAGTCATTCATTATTCATTATATATGTGTACACCGCGCGATTGCTTCATCCAAAATCAGGTCTGGTTTCAAGCAGGGGGGCTTTTGGATGGCTGACAGATTAACTACTTGAAACGTGGCCGCGCTGGCGACGACGGGGGTCTAATGGACACCTGCATGTAGTCAACCGAATAGTCCAACCATCCAAAAAAAAAACCCTTGCCCATTGTGTCGTGGATCGTGAAACGTTAGCTGGAGGTTGCAGAATACCAGACGTTAGAGATGCATGCTTGTAACCGCAGGGTTACCAGCTCAAATCCCGAGACTGACAGGGGAAATATGGTCGGGATTAGTGAACGCGCAGCGCTCGCCCTAACCCGCTCTCACGCTCACATACCGCGCGGCCTTGAGGAGGACGTTTAAAATCCCTGCAGCCTCGCCGGAGCTTCTCAGCGGCCAACAAGCACAAGCCTTGCGGTCGTGCCGACATCTCCCGGATGTGAGCGTGCGTAGTCGTGTGTGCGCGTGAAGCGGGGCGCCTCTGGGTAAACGCATGCGTGCTCAGTCGAGTCAGCGTTCTCCGGATGAATACACCTTTGAACAGAAAGGAGCCACACCGGCGCAGCACATCCTGGAGGCCATGTGGCTCCCACTTCCTGCACAGTCTGTCACCTAAAGATTTATAGGGCCCATTCTCCACACCTGCACCTTGGTTTACAGGACGAAGCTGCCCCGTATTGTGAGACCTCTAACCCCCGACCATTTGGACCTACTTGTTAGCGCAGTAAAGAGCAGACGCACTGGACAAATGTCCCGTACAAATACAGAAAAAAAAAATGTATTTGCAATTCATTTCCTGCCAGGTTTAAAGTACACCTTCTCTTTTGTTAATAATAATAAAAAAAAGTCCTCAGATGTGATTCCCTCCCACATGTAATTAATGGAAGAAATTGGTCCTAGCTTTAGAATAGGGGAGGCGATTATTTTATCTGGTTCCCCTGTGTTCTTTCATTCTCTCAGCGTTCTTCTTTCTCTCTCTCGCTGTCTTTTCTGGATGACTACATTCCTTGAATATGATGAATGGAAATACAACAGCCCAGTGATTTAATTCTCCAACCACCTTAATCACAGCCGTTCTATTATTTCTCCGGCTTTTTTTTCTTTTCTTTCGAAAACGCCGCCCAATACTGGGGAACAAAACCCCTGGCACTACAAAGTCACACTGGAGGCTGCAGACATGCCGTCCAGATTGGGGGGCGGGGGGGGGGCAATGAATTTATTCCCTCAACGTTTTTTTTTAAAAACTATATTCACATCAAAAAGTAAATAAATAATAATCATGGTTATTACCTCCCTTTCATGCGCTCTTTGCATTTCAAAGGCCCGGCCTTTTCCCCCGACTTGTCACATTTCAGTTAACGTTTTAATCCTGACAAAGCACCCTTGAGTCACAGGGCCCTCCTTTGTCAGGGGTCCTCTCGTGTCCAGCGGCTGGACAGTGCGGAAGTGACTAAATCGACGGGGAGAGAGGAAGAGGATGGAGGCGGAGGAGAGGATGTGAGGGCACGGCTTTATCTGCCAGAAGTCACGCTAGGTGATCGCCATCAATGAGAGGAGATTAGCGTGTGTGTGTGTGTGTGTGTGTGTGTGTGCGTTGGTGGGGAGGGTGAATGGATGGATGTGTGGATGGGGGAAGGTTAGACGTCAGAGACTGGTCAACTGGGTGAAAGGAGTTTGTCTGTCTGTCTGTGTGTGTGTCTGTGTGTGTATTGGTGTCAGGTTGCCTGTGGTTGTATGTATTACTTACATTCTAAGTGTGTGTGTGTGTTTGCAATTGTGCACATGTGTGTGCATAGGCATGCGTATGCAAATGCATGTACGTGTGTTGATATTTATTTTTTTCTGGATGTGTGTGTGTGTGTGTGTGTGTGGTGTGTGTGCATGTGTATTTTGCAATTGTGCACATTTGCACATAGGCATGCGTATGCAAATGTATGTACATGGCTAGTTTAAGGAAGAACCTCTCGTGCGGTTGGTTGCAAATGCCCCCATTTAGACATGCAAATACAAACATACACACACTGATCGATACACACACACTCATACAGAGAAAAATAAATATAAACACGAGTCAACAGCATTATCATCAGTCTTTTGTCAGTCCACACAAACTCCAGAAGCAGGCTAAGCATTTTATGCTCTTCTAAAG
>NC_079213.1:88339274-88401774 GCF_029633865.1 Lampris incognitus | reverse complement strand
CAAGGCGTTGGATCTCAATGGTGTTCTTTGTCCACCACTGATTTTTCAATTCCCTGACCTGGCTTTGGACGGCGGACTTTGCTCTTTCATGGGCAGGTCATTTATTTTGGCAGTTGATGTCATTCTGCCAGGTGATAAAGGCTTGCCTCTTGATGTTGATTAACCATTGGATTTCCAGGTCCTTCACATCAAACCAATCTTGGTAGGTCTTCATCTTATGTCCAAGAGTGGTTTTACAGGTTCCAGTAATTGCAGTCCTGAGCATATCCCAGTGGCTTTCAATATCAATTGGATACTGCTTGGGCATTGATGTACTGAGCATGGTCTGGAACTATTGACGATATGAGGTATCAGTCAGTCATTTGAGTGTCAGCTTTGGGTGACTCTGCTTTTTCTGCACCCTTCTTTTCTGGTGAAGATGGATGGACAGGGTGGAGTGGATAAGGCAGTGATCAGTCCAGCAGTCATGTGCATTGATCATCACTTTGGTGTTAAGTACCTCTTGTCAGTCTCTTTGACGGATGATAATCTAGTCAATGAGGTGTCAAATGTTAGAACGAGGGTGCCTCCAGGCTGTTATAAATTTGTTCTTCTGGCAGAGGAGTGTGTTGGTGATGGTTAAGCTGTGCTCTGAGCATGTTGTTAACAGCAGGATGCCTTCTGAGTTTGCTTCCAACTCCTTCCTTGCCAATTACGTCTCTCCACAAGTTGTAATTTTGTCCTACTCTGGCACTGAAATCTCCAAGCAGGATTAACTCATGCTTCTTGGGGACTTTGGTGGGAACATTGTCCAGGTCAGCATAGAAGGTCTCCTTTACTTCAACTTGTGGGTCAATTGTTGGAGCGTATGCACTGATGACAGTGACTCTTTGGTTATTTACAAGTGCCAGTCATACTGTCATCAGGCATTCATTGATGCCCAGAAGAAGCTCAGTAAGGTGGCAAATGAGGCTGTTTTTGATGGCAAAGCACACACTGTGGATCCTCGGTTCATCAGCTGCTTTTTCTTTCCAGGAGAAAGTGTAACCACCCTTCTCCTTTTTCAGCTGCCCTTGGTCAGCCAGTCGGGTTCAAGTCACCATTCAGGTTGATCACTGGATTGATTGTCCATGAGGGTTCATATGTTCCAGGCTCCAAATTATATAAGTTTCTGTTTCTGACCACATAGTGGTGGTCTCTCTGAATGCAGTGGTCTAGACAGTTGGTGTGAGGCATACTATGTTTAGGGCACCTTTTCTAGCCCTCTCCCCAACAGGGGTGAGAAGAGCATATCCTAAATGGGGCTGCTCAGTCATGGGTGCAGCAGCTGAGAAGCACCTTTGCCTCAGTCCCAGGGTTTAGTGACTGATCATACACAGACCTAACTGTTCTGCCCTTGTAACCTCTTCCTGATCACCACAGATCTTTGACCCAGGATGTTTATGGGTTGATTGCCATGGAGGAGGATACTTGTGCATGACAGATTTTAATGTGTAGAGGCTGATGCGCCTGCAGCCAGCATATGGTCCTTGGGAGGGGCTGGACAAAATCCAATGGCATGGAGAACCAAGACGATTGGGGTTCACCCTCTGTTACAGCCTTCATCCGCCTTTGCTGCCATTGTGACCTGAAGACACCTTCTGCCAGTTATGCCATTGAGGTCTTTGTTGGATCGCACTTCTTCCCATGCTGGAAGCGGTGAGGGAAAATGGCTGTGCGAATTCACATTTGCAGTGGCCTCACTCAGTGCCAGTGTTGGAAGATGGCAGCACAAATTCATATTTGCAGCGGCCTCACCCACTACTGTAAATGCAGTGTCTTTGTCCTCGTCTGCATCTATGATTTGTCTTAATTTGATGGCTGAGAGAGCTGGCGCTGGATTGGCTGGGAGAACGGAGCAGGCTAAGCTAACTGCTAGCCCATGCAGACTGGCAGTTCTGATAACACCGAGGGCAGTGTGGCAACGGCCTCGCCTGGCATTGACTGGTGCTTTTGATGTCGCCGTGAGGAGTGTGGTGAGGTGTGTCAAGGGTGTCTGGCTGGGAGAGCTGGTGCTGGATCGGCTGGGAGAGCTTGGTCTGCTTTGTCTGGTGAGCCGAGGGACCACTGCACCTGCCTGGAGCTGCACCAGTGGAGGAAATGCCGAGGGTGGTCTGACAGGATGCGGAAGCAGAGCGGGCTAAGCTAACTGCTAGCCCATGCAGACCAGCGGTTCCGACACTCATCCTGGCTGGCATTTGTTCCCTTGGACAGTGATTTTTTTTTGTTAGTTTGGATATATGTGTTAGTTTGGATATGTGTGTTCTTGTAGTTTTTGGATGTGGTTTTGTCTTTGTGTTGTACTGCTGTGGGCTGGGGGAAACGGCATTTCATTTCATTTCATGTATGCAAGTACATGAAGTGAAATGACAAATAAAGTGTTCCTGATTCTGTAATGTCTCCCTTGTCTTACTGTATTATATCCGCCTTGGGTGACCCTACCAGGGGCCAAGCTCTGGACGGCATAGCTCTTTCGGTCATTAGTACATACAAGCTTCTCCACCATGGCAAGGTAGCGATCCAGGAGAAGCACTTGCGCGTGCGCGCGCGCACGCACGCATGCACGCACGCACACGCACACACACACACACACACACACACACACACGTTTCTAAATACTTGTGGGGACTCGTCATTAACTATTCATTCCCTAGCCCTCAACCCTAACCTTAACCATCATGACTATATGTCAAACCTTAACCCTTACCTTAACCTAATCTTATTCCTAAACTTAACCCTAAACCCAAGTCCTAACCCTAAAATAGACCCTTTTTCCCATGGGGCTCCATAAAATGTCCCCACAAGGTAGGTGGTTTCTGGTTTTTCTTGGATAGAAAAACAAGGGTGCGCGCACACACACACGCACACTCACACACACATATCCACAAGCCCTTAGTCACGTCGACTCGCCAAATTTATCAGAGGAAAACATTGTTATATCTTTTCAATGTGAGTGGGGCTAAGAAAGAGGAAAGAGGAAGAGAAGGGGAGTTTTTCTTCAAGGGGAGTTTTTCTTCAAGGGGAGTTCTCAACTTCAATATTGCGAAATGTATCACAGTCTAATGGGGAAATGATTTAAACCTTCGAAAGTCATGATGTATCTAACTGTCAAAACAAATGAAGAACATACATTGACTGTCATTGTAGATGTGAAAACATTTCAATGTTCATCTGACTGGCTTCTCCAGTTCTGATGTAGTGAGGTGTGTTGTCTGGCAGCAGGGGTGTTGTGGCGGTGTTTGGGGTTGATTGCAATAGTGCGTTTGACTAAGATTGTGCCTGTACAGTTGCCGTAGCCCGTGCAGAAGTCACAAAATGTACAACAGACACGGCATTGTCGTCTCTTTTGCCTCTCATTGTCTGACCATAAATCGTTTGCCTGTAAGTAGTATTTTTACGTTCAGTTCCCTCATAAATGTTTACAGAGACACGGTTCATGAAAATCTGTAATAAGAGAAAGTCCGTTCCGTTATTAGTTTGGAACTGAATTCCAGTAAACTTGAAACTCAATGTTAAACTTATGAAATTGAATTAATTTGCTCTGAAACTATTTGATCCTCACTAAAAATAGAGTTGAATTTTCAGTGAGGATGAGGATCAAGGCTGACTCCAGACATTTTGCGACCATTTTTTTTCAAGGTGCGAGTGATCCCCTCCCAAAAGGTAGCACCGGTGCAACTACACAATTAATGGACGTTTCGAAAATCTTTTTTCGCTGTCTGACTGAAACTGTTTTGGTCGGATTTTCAAATCATATGCTGGTGCGACAAACTGGAAACGCTAAACTGGTGACATATTTCTGCGCACACTCACCTTCTGGTTGTGTGCAATAGTCTCTCTCCGCTGTTGCTCACTCAGCTGCAGGTCAATCAATACGTGCGTTTCCAAATGTTTTCAGAGAAACAGTGACACGCAAGTGTTCGGGGTTGGACTGATGTTTCAGAGCTTTAGTTAAGCAACTCAAATTATTAAATCCCGTGCTGGCCCAGGGCCCCTTGTCGGATTGAAAAGCAAGCGACCCCCGCAGTACAGCATGTAGGTGCGCAGGCTGCCCGTTAGCCACGAATAGCGACTGTAGCTGCAAGTTTGAAAATGCCTCTGGTAGCTCTTGGTAGCCTGTACCAATCCTGGCAAGGCGGGTGATGGTCGGCTTTTCTATTTTTTCCTGAAAGGACAATCTAGAAAATGCAGTTTCTATTAATTCAGCCACACGGTCTTCGCTGGTTGCAAATTCGCGAATACCCGGAAGATGTCGGGATATTGTCCCGCCCACAACTCAACAATATACGATTGGCTAAGACAATTCATGTCCACGGGGGAGCCGCTGATTCACCTAGATACCGTCGGAAGAAAAATGTGATTGGTCCGTTTCCCGTTCCATTACACTAGCCCACTGTTTACCAAAACATATTAGTCCAAGTTTATAACGATGATCTAGAAATTATTACTATTGTAACGTGCACAGATAAGTAGACACGTTAGCCCTTGGCTAGCGGAACCCTTGAGTCGACTGGTTAACGTTGTCGCCCGCAGTAGAGGATATACGGGTTCGCGCCCCGGCTGTGGCGGTTCCCGCGGCTGCCGCCTGAATTGATGGGCAATGCAGCGAATTGGTGGGCAATCCCACGGCTGCCCCCTGCACTGGCGGGCAATCCCGCGGCAGCCAATTCAGGGGGCAGCCGCGGGAACCGCCACAGCCGGGACGTGAACCCGTATTTCCTGCACCGCGGGCGACAACGTTAACCAGTTGACTGAAGGGTCCAACCCGTTAGCTAAGGGCTAACGTGTCTACTTATCCGTGCACGTTACACTATCCACTTATTTCGGGAAGCGCGTCAGCATATCAGCTCCCTCATACCTCTGGGTGCACGCGCTTCCCATGACCTCACGGTCACGCCATCCCACTTCTGACACCAATGTAGCGAATTCGGGGGGCAGCCCGGCCGGAACACGAACTCGGATTTCCCGCACCGCGGGCGACAATGTTAACCAGTCGACTAAAGGGTCCAACCCGTTAGCCAAGGGCTACCGAGCCTATTCATCTGTGATCGTTACACTATCGTTTCAGTGAATAAAAATAATTAAAAAACATTTATTAGACACACAATTATTTCATTTTTATAGGGTATTCACTGAATATCTTGAAGGTCCAGAGGGTTCCCCTCTAATCGCTAGCATGTCAATGGGAATTGAAATGTAAATTGCCCCGAAGCAAGCCGCTAACGCGGCAATTTAAGTTATGATTTAGCCTGGAGCGACACACGCATCAATTTGTAGTCAGTTTGTTTAATCTTTACATAGTTGTGTGTACAAATAGTGGATGTATTAGTCCCTTTTGAGTTTTATATTGAATTGACATGTATTTTATCCTTATATTTAGTTTTATAGATATTATTGAGTAAAGGCTTTAAACGGAACTCCTTCTGAATCTGAGTCTTTCTTTGGAACCTGTTATCTGTCTGCCGAGCTAGCAGGCTGGAAACTAAACGTTAGCAGGGGCAGGAAATCCAGCATTGTTTATCCTGGATGACTGATATCAAGCTACACAAGGGGGTTCACAGAATAGTTTACTAGTCGACAAGCAAAACCTCTAGTCAACACTGTGCATAGTTGTGGTTTTAGCACTGCAATAAATAATAAAGCAGTGGCAATGCATCTAAAGCAAGCAACATTTTATTTATATAGTCCTTTTAAAAACATAGAGTTACAAAGTGTTTTACACTCAATACACAAAATACGAATAAATACATAAAATAAACTGAATGAATATAAAAATATGGCATAAGGAGTAACATACCAAGCTAAAAATTAAACAAAACAGAAGTCAGGGGTGGGAATCTATAAAAAGGCTTGCCGGAAAAAATGGGTTTTTAGAAGTCGCTTAAAACAGCCCAAAGATTCAGTGAATCTAATGGATCGGGGAAGATTATTCCAGAGGCTTGGGGCTAAAACTGCAAAGGCGCGGTCACCTTTTGTTTTGCATTTTGAACGAGGGATGGCTAAAAGACTGAAGTTTGAGGATCGGAGTGATCGGGAAGTGGAATGAGGAATGAGAACATCAAAAATATATCTGGAGGCAAGGTCATGCAGTGCTTTAAATGTAATTAATAATATTTTATAGATTATTCTGAATTTTACGGGAAGCCAATGGAGGGATGCAAGAATAGGGGTAATATGGGACCTACAGCTAGCTCTAGTTAATAGTCTAGCAGCTGCATTCTGAACCAACTGTAGACGATTTAAAGTAGCTTGGTTGAGGCCAGAGTAGAGGGAGTTACAGTAATCTAGATGGGAGAAAATGAAATTGTGAATTAATTTTCCGATATCCCTAAAAGACAAAATATTTCTGATTTTTGAAATATTTCATAGCTGAAGAAAACAGGATTGGGCAAGCTTAGTAACATGGTGATTGAAAGACATTCTGGTCAAAGATGATACCAAGATTTTTAGTGGTAGGTTTGATGCTTGAATGAAGTGGACCAATAAACTGATCAACTGCATCGGCAAAGTTCTCAGGACCAATTAAGAGAACTTAAGTGTTGTCAGGGTTTAGATGGAGGACATTAAGGGACATTCAGTCTTTGGTGGTAGTGAAGCAATCATGGAGGGGGGGCGCTTGATTCAGGTTATTGGGTTTGGCAGAGAAATAGATCTGAGTATCATCGGCATAACAGTGGTATAACATGTCTTCAAAGTGACTAAACAAATGACCCAGAGGAAGCATGTATAAAGAGAACAGGACTGGCCCAAGGACAGACCCCTGAGGAACTCCACACAGTAGGGGAGCTGACGAGGATACAAGATTGTTAATACAAACATTAAAATATCTATTTGTTAGATAAGAGCGAAACCAATTCAACATCGTACCAGAAATGCCAACCAAGTTTTCCAACCTATCAAGTAAGATGGCATGATCGATGGTATTAAAGGAGAGATAAAGCTAGGGGCACTGTAGGTAGGTGGACTTAACTTTGGTTGTTGTTGAACAGATTTGCTTGAACAATAATTTTTCTACACTATGCCAGGTTAAATAAACAGAATCTAAGGTATTTAGAGAAGGAAAGACTCCCACTATCCCCGTGTTTCGGTTTAACTAGCGACCATTACTGTGTCTCAATTCAGGGGCCACATTCTTCAAAGGACGCAAAGGCCAGAACCGAGCGTTGTTAAATGAGATGGCTCGTCTGCGCAGGATTTCCATCTGCTTCACTAGCTGTTCCTGCCCTTACTTACCCTTGTTTAACAAAGCGCCGCACCTGTTGCCTAGCAACCTTGATAGTGTTCAGTTAATTACACAGCTGAGAATCTTCTATAGACCATGGTCTCATTTAATGATGCTCAGGTTAATGTTAGAAAAGGAGCCAGAAAACGTCATTTATATTGTTTTACCATTTATTCAAAGAAATGGAGATGCTTCACTGCCAACGCCAGCATGTGATGTGTCTAACTGTCATCTGCAGTTAGTGACACCGTTTTCTCTTTTTGGAAAAAAATCCAACTGGACTGAAATGCATTCTGGGATAAGTTGGGCCGAGAAGGATCTATCCGTTGCACCCTCCAAATTCAGAGAGAGAAGGCCGCATTTGAAAGAGCCTTCAAAATGGGACAGCCTTGGTTGCTCTGCAGTGATGCATTTGGTCTTCAAATTCAGCTGCAAAGGATGTGGACACAGCTACAGTCGCTAGTTAAACCGAAACACCTGCAAGAAAGTCAAAGAAAGTTGAATCAGTTCATCTGGACACAACATATACGTTGTGTTCAGATAACTGACTCAACTTTCTTTGATTTTCTTACCTGGATTACAGAGCATGCATAAAAACACCTGAAAGAAAGCAGTCACGTTGTTACTGCAGTCATCAACAGTATCTCCAGCAGTATATCCAGACGTGGCCACACATAGCTCCAGCTTGGTGATAAAGTTTGCTGATGACATGATAGTGATGGGCCTGATCACCGACGATGACAAGATGGCATACAGGAGAGAGGTCAGTAATCTAACAAAGTGGTGCCAGGAGAATAACCTCTCTCTCAACGTTGACAAAACCAAGGAGCTGATTGTAGACTACAGGAAGAGAGGGGGGAGGCTGGACCCCATCACCATCAACAGGACTGCTGTAGAGAGGGTCAAGAGCTTCAAGTTTCTCAGTGTCCACATTACTGAGGACCTCACCTGGGATGAACACACCAGCCATGCGGTGAAAAAGGCACAGCAACGCCTCTTTCAGCTCAGGGGACTGAAGAAGTTCAGCATGGGGCCCAAGATTCTATGGGCCTTCCACAGAGGCACAACTGAAAGCATCCTGACTGGATGCATCACTGCCTGGCATGGGAACTGTGCTGCCCACAACCACAAAACACTGCAGAGGGCTGTGCAGACGGCTCAGGACATCAGTGGATCCAAGTTTCCCTCCATTCGGGACATATACAATGGACATTGTGTCAGCAAAGCCCATAGGATTATCAAAGACCCCAGCCACCCCAAATATGGACTGTTCCAGCTGCTACCATCAGGCAAGCGGTACCACAGCCTCAAAGCCCGGACCAGTAGGCTCCAGAACAGCTTTTTCCACCAAGCAACGAGGCTTCTGAACAAAGAACATTAAAGACACTAAGCCTGGTGCCAGATTGACTGGTACTGACCTATGGTCTTTAGTGGATCATCAGTTTACACACACACACACACACACACACACACACACACACACACACACACACACACACACACACACACACACACACAGATAGCTTGGCATACACAAATACACACAAATATGCAAACAACTACACACACGTGCACACTTATTAAGGCTGGGCCTACACACACACATAGCACCTTACCAGACAGGCTTGCTGGGGGTTTAGTCCAATTACATTGTGGCTCATTTGTAAACAGCCTCTCAGAGCCAATCGAGGATTAGTCAGGTTGGTCCCACCTACATTAGTTAACCCTTTACTGGTATTTGAGACCTTTTAGATGAGACTTAATCGTTGTTGTTGGGCAAAAAAACCAAAACAACAAACTCCCGCAATTAATCGACAACTCAACTACTTTTTGGGAGTAGTTGACGACTAATAAAATGAAGCAGTCATGAATGCTCTAACCTACACAGACATATCTCCTTTTCACTTCATTAAATGAGAAGTGCATGGTACATTCATGGGTATCTTCATCTGTTTACTCAGAAAATGTTTTAAATGAATGCAAAATAATACCGACAATATTCTAATTAGGTTTGTCTTCAAAAAAATGTAATGTCTCCTTCAGATTTTTTTTCTTTTCTTTTTTTTGTAGGGGGGGTAATGAAAACAATTCTAACAAGAAGTGAAGCAACCCAATAACCTCCTGAAGAGGAAAAAAAAGCCATCCTTCCGCTGCATCACTGAAGCCAAACAACACGATGGCTCTCTTTATCTGTGTTCATTGTTTTTTGTTTTCTTCCACATTCTTGTTTATTAGGCGCACATTTCAATAGGAATACCATACAACACTGCACTATGGGGGACTTTCACCCAAACACAATAGCATTCGCATGCGACAAAAGAGCACAGCCATTAGTGCCATCCACCTGCAACCGAAACCACTGTGCCCAGTGCCCCATTAGCCCTGACCTCTTTGGAAATGGACTTGACCTTTTAACCCCTCCCCAGTGACCTCCACCGGTCACATGGCCAGCTAAGCCGTGACCCCTCATGACCCCGGTTGGCCATTGAGGCCACAGCTGCAGCAGGGAGGTCAGGCAGGGCTACTGTCAATCACACTTTACACAACTTTAACACTTGGAGCTGTCGGTTGAAGCGAACCATGCTTAATCAGTCCTGATGTGGATGGATCCACCAGGCGTAAAGGGCTGAGACCACGTGAGAGCCCATGAGGATGTCCAGGGGAAACATATATTTCCATAGAGGCAGCATTCAGGATGATTTCTGATGTGTTCGTGGCATCCGAGTTGTTTTTCCCCCTCTGTATTTATGTTGTTTCTTGCTCTCTCCAGAGCACTCTGTTGTGAACCTGTTGTATCATGTGAAATATCCAAGTCGTTTTAACTTGACTCATGTGTGTATTCACGAAATATACATTTCTACTAAAATTGTTATTCACACACACACATCACTCCCACCACACCGAAGGTCTGCCAGCGTTAGCACTCCACACTGAGAACTGAACCCAAGCAACGCAAACACAGAGAGTGTCTGAAGAAATACAGCTGACATTTACTGAATAGCACTGAAATAAAAATAGTGAAATATGAATCCAAGATGTTTTTTACCTCTTTTGGCCTCTACGCAGATTCAACTCATTTAGGGTGTGTTCAGGGTCTCACAGCTCTCTCCCTCCCTCTCTGTTTTTCTCCCTCTTGCTTTCACACACACACACACCCACACACACACACACACACACACACACACACACACACACACACACACACACACACATACAAGGAAAATCCCTACACCTCACCACAATTTGCTATATTGCAAATTGTTACATATTGCTGCAGTTACTCGGTACAGCAGAAAAGGATTTAACCGAGCACTTAGATAAAGTCCTTACTTATTTTCCATAATCCCCCATAGTCCCCATATTAAGGGGTCTTCGGAATAAATTTCCCCGAGGGTAGTTAACTTTATACCTGGATTAGGTTTAAGTCAGGACTTCAGACAACTTTGAATTGGAGGACCTATCAACATAAAGTAAAAAAAAACAAAAACAAAAAAAATAGCGCTGACATTTCCCGGTTGCGTCTGTGCGCAGCTACGAGGCTTCTCTATTCTACTCTAATAAACTCCTCTCTTCCCATTTCGGTTGGAACTTATTAGTTTGATTTGGCAGCAGGTAAAACCAACAGGACCCTCCAATACAGACGAGCCCCAGTGGCACCAAGTCAGCAGCATGGCGCTGGTTTTCTTCACAAGAATAAATACACTGTGATATTGGGGTCAGAGCCACTAGCTGAGCGCCATGGCCGACTTTCAGGGAAACACAACTGTTTTTGTTTCTCTGTGCCCGTTTTCCTCGAGCCACGTAATTAGCCCTGTCGTCCGTATCGCACGACCACCGCGGCCGAGCCAACACAAATGTTACAGCAGTAATTTGAAATTGGGTGAAATAAAAGAAACATCTCAGCTCACAAGTGCCTAATGAAATGAAAAAAAAAGAGAAAAAAAGAAAAGAAAAACAGCCTTGGGTTATTGGGTTATTGTCATTGTTCAAAGCCTGTGCCGCAGAAAAGCATGGATTGTCCCAAAGGGCCTTATTCACTCGCTGTGTTGTCAGTGGAAGGGATGAGTGGGTGGCCTGGGGAACGCCGCACAAATGACATGCTTGTTTACACTGCCTGGATACAAATGACAGACTGAGGTCACAAACTCAGAGAGAGAGTCTCAAACGAAGCATCTTACATGCAGCCATGCTGGTCGACAAGATTGGGCGTTTCACTCAGAGGGTTCATGTCTACTCCCGGTGGGCTGTGACTGATCTGGGCCGCCTTGCCCCAGCCTGACGTATGGCATGAGATCGCTCTGGTTATGGGAGTGTAACTCCGGCATCGCCTCAGCATCACGTTCTGATTGTGAAAGTTCAAACAAGCGCTCCCCGAGGAGGGGTGATGAATCCAAGCAGAGAAACCCAGAAAGAGGGTGCCCCAACTAGGACGGGGGTGGGGGTGGAGGAGGATGCAGTTTTAGTGGGGGGAAAAGAGGAACGACAAAGGAATTCTTAAGCAGATGATCATCCTCAAATCTTCTTCACAGCTGTGGAGCAGACGGGGCCAAAGTTCAGAAGCTTTAAGCGTCTATCTGTCCATCTATCTGTCTTCCATCTCGTTATGTGTCGAACACGTGGAATAGTTGGAAAGGGGGTAGGCGGATAGATGGATGCCGTGGCTGCTGAAGGATAAGGTGTACACTTATCGAGCCAAAACATTATGACCACTTATCAACCGAACAACGTTGATCATCTCCAAACAAGGGTACATGTCAAAGTTAGGGTAGATTAGATGGTAAGCAAACAATCAGTCCTCGTAGTCAACGTGTTGGACCGAACTGACGGAACATCTACTGTGGCATAAGTCCCAGAAAATTTTAATGATGATTACAAGACGAATGTGTCACAACACACAATGCAATGCACCCTGCTGTGTATGGGGTTACGTAGCTGCAGATTGGTCAGTGTCCATGATGACCCCTGTCCACTGCTGAAAGCACCTACAGTGGGGACGCGAGCGTCAGAATTGGACATTTGAGCAAAGGAAGAAGGTCGCCTGGTCTGACGATCCCGTTTTTAGATCACTTGGATGGCTGTGTACGCATGCGCTGTTTACCTGGGGAAGTGATGACACCAAGATGCACTGTGGGAAAATGACAAGCCGGTTGAGAGAGTATGATGCTCTGGAAAATATTCTGCTGGGAAACCCTGGGTCCGGCCATTCATGTGGACATCAATTCGACACGTACCACCTACCTAAACATCGTTGCAAACCAGGTACACGCTTTCATGGCAACGGTATCCCCTCATGGCGGCAGCCTCTTTCAGCACGATACTGTGCCTGCCACACGGCACTCACTGTTCGGGAATAGTTTGAGGAACTTGATGATATGTTCAAAGTGTTGCCCCGGCCTCCAAATTCTCCAGATCTCAATCTGATTGCCAGGTACCACAGGACACCTTGAGGGGTTCTATAGAGTCCATGCCTCAGCGGGTTGGCATTGTTTTTGGCAGCACACGGAGGACCAACAGCATATTAGGCAGGTGGTCATAATGTTTTGGCTGATCAGTGTTGACATGCTCCCAGTACAATCAAATTCTGTTTTGACTCTCTTTCATAAGCTTATTTTCTACCAGAAACAAACAAACAAAAACACACACACACACACACACACACAGAATGTAAGTAATGCAGACAGCACGATGCGTAATTGGCTGGGAATGCTACAAAGGAGAGCGCAGCACAGTTCACAGCCACACACAGGAACCAAAGCAGGCAAGAGAGACTGAAAAAAAAAAGGTGTTTTGTGAAAAATCCACCTCATTTTTCCATCACCCTCCTCCTTGTTATGTCTCTCAGCTCAGGCCCTTAGGATGCCATGACCCACACAATGAACCGACCGGACATCCAAATTCAAGTGTGCTAGCTTCTCAAAGGGGAGAGGGGCCGGGAGACAGACAGACACATTGAGCATAGACGGGCAGAGAGAGACAGAGAGGCAGACCTCAATACAGAGTAGCTCAATCTCAGGAAGTGGGAAAATGATGAGAGACAGCTAGAAAGAGGGAAAAAAGAAAAATGGAGGGAGAAAGAGAATTTGAGAGGCCGGTGGAGAGAGAGGAGAAACAGGAGGGAAGCAGAAAGAGAGAGAGAGAGAGATCAGACCTCTATGTCAGAAGCATCACCGACAGGAAACAAAATATATGATGAGAGGCAGGTGGAGAGAGATGGCGGTGGGAAAATGAGGGTGCATTTGCGAGAAGATGGATGTCACTTTTGCAGCAGCTCAGTGCATACCTTCTTGACTCATGAACCGCTGTTACATCTAAAATTTGAGAACAGGCACGGGAAATAGATTGGTTTTTGCCAGCAAAAAGAGGTTGCCCCAGCTGACAGCGAGACAAATTCCTGTCCGGTAAACGATTAAAAGCGATTCTGATTTGGAAATGACAGCGCCGCTGAAGTTTCATCTGTCTCATCATGCCACCCTCGCAGAATCTGTGGGGTGGGGTGGGGGAATAATGAACACATCACAACCGCCATGTCCCCCAGGCACTTTGTTTTTCCTCGAGAGAGTATGAAAATACCAAAAACAGAGTCGCAATAGGAGGGGGGCGAATAAAATGAGCGATTGTCTGTGTGGTTTTAAGAGGGATTCTGTCAGTGGACGACACTGAGGTGTACATCCGACAAGCCGTTATTCACAAATGATGGGAGAGAGGAAGAGGGGGTGAGAGGAGCCAGGGAGACGAAGAGAGAGAGATGGTGGGGTATTTATTCCCAAGGAGAAAGCCCGGGCCAGGCATTAATCCTCTCTTTCGACAGCTCCCCCCAAAAAAAAGTTTCTCAAGAACTGCCATTTTCCTTGAGCCATTATAATGCATCAATCAAGTGCAAGCATCGACAATGAATGTTCGGAAGAATGGGAAGAAACACAGCGGGGTTTCAGGGGACCCGGCTGGGGAGATATTCGGTGTTATTCAGCTGTATTCTGTCAAACATCACAAAGGGATGGATGTAAGGGACCGAATGGAGCTCATTTTGAAATCACAATCCCTCATACAGGTTTTCTTTGTGTAATGATGCTCATTATGATCAATGGTTTGCTTTACCAAGCACCTAAAAACAAGCTGTACAGTCATCAAAGCAATGAAATTAAGATGTAAAGATGTTTATGTCGACTGTTTGAGACAAGCCTACCTACAGCACCAAAGCTGTCTTGACTCTGCATGAATTCAGTTGTACGCCTCTGAGTTTTGCCCCCTTCGGTAACACGAAACACAAAGTACCCCCCCCCTTTTTTCCTCCCCAATTGTATCCGGCCAATTACCCCACTCTTCCGAGCCATCCCGGTCACTGCTCCACCCCCTCTGCTGATGCGGGGAGGGCTGCAGACTACCACATGCCTCCTCCGATATATGTGGAGTCACCAGCCGCTTCTTTTCGCCTGACAGTGAGGAGTATCACCAGGGGGACGTAGCACGTGGGAGGATCACGCTATTCCCCCCAGTTCCTCCTCCATCTCGAACAAGCGCCCCGACTGACCAGAGGAGGTGCTAGTGCAGTGACCAGGACACACACCCACATCCGGCTTCTCACCTGCAGACAAGGCCAATTGTGTCTGTAGGGATGCCCGACCAAACCGGAGGTAACCCGGGGATTCGAACCGCCGATCCCCATGTTTGTAGGCAATGGAATAGACCACCACGCTATCCGGACACCCCCTAAACACAAAGGTTTACCCTCACATCCTTTCACTCAGCAGTGGCACAACTGACCCCAGACAAATCTTACCTGGCCCATCCATTAACGATCACACATTGGCTACTGGATTCTGCATTTTATTCTCCTTCTTTTACTGACCTGGACAAAAAAAGAAAAAAAGAAAGAAGAAAAAAGGATGCATGTTTTAGTTTTTTCTCCAGAACTTATTGCAGCAATCCAGACGCTCCCCAGGATGTCCCAATTTTGCTCCTGCAACTCATTCAAACCTCAGCAGTAAGAATATTTGCACAGATGAACACAAATTCATGAATTCATCACACCCATCATAGTCTGTCTTTACCAGCTCACTGAAACTAGTATATTGATTATCAAGTCCTCCTTCCAACTTTGAAAGCGTTACATGGCCTTGCTCTACAATAAATAACAGATTTCTCCTACATTTCTGCAAGCCACAGGACGCAGTGCTCCTTATTACTTGGACATGCACGAAAGGAAAACAACTTAGCAGAGGCCTAACCCCCCCACTCCCCTTCTGTTTGAGAAAACTTCCTGCCATGGTCGGGGAAGCAGAAGGGTTTTTTCTGTGTTTAAGGTGAGAGTCAAAACTCATTTAACCCAGCTGATCCATCTTAACTCTCACCTTACCAGCCACCGCTTTGCTGTAGACTTAACTTTCTGCTCAAGTGGACTAACCTAGGGTCACTCACTGCTCTCATACCCCCCACACACACACGTTCTTGTACTTCTGTCTTTGTGAGGACCCCTCATTGACTATACTCATTCCCTCACTCTTAACCCTAACCTTTATTCTAACCTTAACCCTAAACCCACATCCTAACCCTAAAATAGACTATTAAAGAAATCCAGATTCGCCAAAATGTCTTCACTTTGCAAAAATGTCCTCACTCTGATGGTTAAAAACTCAGATTGGTCCTCATAAAGACAGAAGTCCAAGAAAAACACACACACGCATGCACGCACGCACACACAGTTTTTGTTCTTTCTGGATATTATCTATGACTTTTGCTCTCTATGAAGCAACTTGTGATGAGGTTACATGGTAAAAAAAACTTTAAAAATGCATCTTTTTTGACTTATTATATTCAAGAGCAAAAAAAAAAAAGAAAAAAAAAAGACTTTTTTCGCCTGGCTTGGATAAGCGCAAACTGATACTCAAGCACTCACTCGACTAACAACCTGCATGTTTCTGCAAACAGAATAATAAAATGTCTCCTCTCTATCTCTCCTATGCAGGAGGCATATTAATATCCACTAATCTATAATGCTGTAAATGTGTCTCTTTCCTTCTCTGTTCTCACATGTACGGCAGAAAACTATATTAAAAAACTGGGAATCATGACTGACAGTGCCGCCCATTCAGGTCTACTGGACTTCCTTGTTGCTGCGTTAAAGTGGCAATTGAGAGATCAGGGGGCAGATATTTTGAATTATTGCTATAGAGCATTTTTGGGCCGGTTGATTGATTGGGTAAAAATTATTTGCTGGAGCTATCAAGAGAATAAGTCTTTTTTATCACTTCCATCTTCCATTACCATCTAATTGATGACACACAACTTATGCTTAAATTTTCTAATTTTTTACTGGCCTTTAAGTGTGTCTGAATGTTTTTAAAGTTCTGTCCAAGTCCAGTTCTGCAATAATTCAGTGCATGAACTAATGGGGGAAAAAAAGCAGAAAGCCAAGCTCATGCACATCATATACATTCATCCGTTCATATATACGGATGGGGTTGGGGATGAGTTGTTGCCTCAAGTGAAGGAGTTCAAGTATCTCGGGGTCTTGTTCACGAGTGAGGGGAGGATGGAGCAGGAGGTTGACAGGTGGACGGGTGTAGCATCAGTAGTAATGTGGATGTTGTACCAGACCGTTGTGGTGAAGAGGGAGCTGAGCCGGAAGACAAAGCTCTCAATTTACCAGTCAATATTCCTTCCAACCTTCACCTATGGTCATGAGCTCTGGATAGTGACCGAAAGGGTGATATTGCAGATACAAGCAGCTGAAATGAGTTTCCTCCGTAGCGTGTCTGGGCTCAGCCTTAGAATAGGGTGAGGAGCTCGGACATCCAGAGGGAGCTCGGAGTAGAGCTGCTGCTCCTTCGTGTCAAAGTAGACAGTTGAGGTGGTTCGGGCATCTGATTAGGATGCCTCCTGGGCGCCTTCCTTTGGATGTTTTTCGGGCATGTCCAACTGGGAGGTGAGCCCGAGGTAGACCCAGAACTCGCTAGAGGGACAACATGTCCAATCTGGCCTGGGAACACCCAGGGATCCCCCAGGAGGAGCTGGAGGGTGTTGCTGGGGAGAGGGACATCTGGAGTGCCCTACTTAGCTTGCTGCCATCGCAACCTGATGATGACTAACCTGATGATGACCATCACGGCTGATGATGAGATGAGATGAGATGAGATATTTGCCATTTTCATCGAGGTTTTTTATACATAACAACAAAAGTCACATAAAAAGCATTTGGATGGAAACATAGTTAGTGATGCAAGTAATCGCAGTGTTCATTTTCTTGTCAATGGAAACCTGATCTGACCTCATTTGTAACTGCAAGATTTGGTCCTGGGCCAAGACCAAAACTTACAATTACAAATGAATTGTAGGACCCCATAGTTGGTGTCAAACGCAAGCTAATTTTGATTGTAACATAGTGACTTTGATCGGCAGCCATCACAATCACATTACATCACAATTTCATCACATTCACCTCGCAGTGGCTGTTCTCATTTTGGTACCTCATCCCTTGGAGAATCATGGGTCTCCTGATGTAGATTATAAAATACAGCTTACTATGTTGCCTTGAACCATATGTGCTGCCCATTTTTATTGATTTATTTTTTTCTCCCTTTTTCTCCCCAATTGTACTTGGCTCACTACTTTTCCGAGCCGTCACGGTCTCTGCTCCACCCCCTCTGCCGATCCGGGGAGGGCTGCAGACTACCACGTGCCTCCTCTGATACATGTGGCATCACCAGCCGCTTCTTTTCACCTGACAGTGAGGAGTTTCACCAGGGAAACGTGGCACGTTTGAGGATCACGCTATTCCCCCCAGACCGACCAGAGGAGGCGCTAGTGCAGCGACCAGGACACATACCCACATCCAGCTTCCCACTCAGACACGGCCAATTGTGTCTGTAGGGATGCCCAACCAAGCCGGAGGTAACACGGGGATTCGAACTGCCGATCCCCGTGTTGGAAGGCAATGGAATAGATCGTCATCACCCGGATGTCCATGTGCTGGCCTTTTGCCATTATCCACTGGTAATCTCCAGAAGACCAGATGTACACCACACATCACTTGATGAAATTTTGCATTAAAAGATGTTTTTATTTTGTTGCATCTTATTTTGGGAGTACAAAAAACCAATGCACATTTTAACTTGATCAGTGTGTGTGTGTGTCTGTCAACAGCCCTCATTTAAAATAAAATGCGCACAATGCCATCTTTTCATCATTGTTTTTCCTTCATTTATTGTGAATGCTATACTATCAGCATGAACACCAAAGCTGACATGCTGTCAGCATCACACAGGTATGGACTTTTCTTTGTTCACTGCATCTGGTCTGATAAACGATGGTGAAACCAGTGCACTGGAAACCAAATTTAAAACAAATAATGTCAGAAACAGACCTCAGAGAATCCCATTCTGCATAATGACACATGACATGCAGATGATATATTATGTCATACTTTAGGACTCTAGGAAAAAAGATCTGTACAAGATGACTGTTAAATGTGAGATGATTTTCATTTTATCTGTGTTGATGCTGTAAATCATCGTTAGTGCAGTACAGTGTGCATTGGTTGATGTGTGTGTGTGTGTGTGTGTGTGTGTGTGTGTGTGTTGCTATCAGTCAGCCGTTTTTCATGCAAAAGTGGTTAATGCCAACATGAGAAGTATATAAAAAAGATGAGTCAATCTTTTATCTGATCGGTCTGCTACTTCAAGAGTCCAATAGCTCTCCATAGCTAACGTCCTCCCAATTCACAGGACTGGAAAACCCATTTAGGGCACTAATAGTAGCTTCACTGCAACCTCACAGACAAAATGCATGAACATACAGGCACGTGCGCGCGGGCGCGCACACACACACACACACACACACACGCACACACGCACACACACACACACACACAATACTGCAGCCAGTCTTCATTTTTGACAATGCAACCAATGCTGGGGTAGCAATGTGGCCATCATAGACTGTCCTTCAAGCATGGACAAATACACTTGGCATGTAGCCCCCACCCTCCCTAAACACTACCCAATCCCAGCTATTCCACACCTTCATCTTTGGAATGGCCTGCGATTTAAAGCTCACCACAGCTCAAAGAGGAGGGCTGAGACTGTTGACCAGGCTGGACTGAGTCAAAACCAGACAACAAACAAGTTTCTTGACACACACCCATTTGTTTCAATGACAACTGTGGCTTCTCTGGGATGACGGGACAAGAGAATCAAATAAAAAGAGGGTTGAAAGAAAGTGAAAGAACAGAGAAAAAGAGAAATCAGAGCAGAGATGGAGGGATGGAGCACAGATCGAGAGAGGACATATTGAAATAGGAGTGTAAAGAGACAGTGACATGAGCTAGAGATACAAATAGGAAAGAGAGAGATGGAGAGAGAGATGGAGACAGAGAGGAGGTGAGCAAGGGAGCGACAAAAATGGACAAAAAGGGAGTACAATGAGATTCTGGTGCAAGTAGGGACATGAGA
Organism: Lampris incognitus; assembly: GCF_029633865.1. Classification (NCBI taxonomy): domain Eukaryota; kingdom Metazoa; phylum Chordata; class Actinopteri; order Lampriformes; family Lampridae; genus Lampris; species Lampris incognitus. The sequence goes on along the minus strand of NC_079213.1, from coordinate 88,382,088 downwards.
AAGTAAGAAAGAGGAAGGGAGAGAAACCTGTAATTGCTTAGAGGGTCTGTGCTTGTGTTGTTCTGTGTTTGCCAGATGCTCCCCAATAGCAGACAGGGCATACCGTTGGCATAATTAAGCAAGTGAATGCCAGAAAGTCTGATGAATCACCTTGGAACAGATGAAAATTAGATGCTCCATTGAATAACGATGCAGGACGAAACTAACAGTCAACCATTGACTCCAAACCTTTTGACATGGTGCTGCACGGCTTCAACAGGTGAAATGTGGCACCCACAACATCTTAGTCAGACGTCTGCTTCCCTGTCAGGGTCATTGATGTTAAATATTTGTGCACTGTTGTTAATGTGAAGTCCTTTGCAAACCACTTCTACCAAACAGTGTATTTAAATCTTCTCCCATTTCAATAGGGCAACTTGACATTTAACTTACATGTCTCCCAACTGGATCCATCCATCCATCCATCCATTATCCAAGCCATTTATCCCAGCCAGGGTCACGGATGCTGGAGCCTATCCTAGCAGTCATTGGGTGGCAGGCGGAGGGACACCCTGTACAGGCCACCAGTCCATCACAGGGCCGATACATTCATACCTAGGGACAATTTAGTATGGTTGATTCACCTGACCTACATGTTTTTGGACTGTGGGAGGAAACCGGAGCACCCGGAGGAAACCCACACAGACACAAGCAGAACACGCAAACTCCACACAGAGGATGACCCGGGACGACCCCCAAGGTTAGACTTCCCCGGGGCTCGAACCCAGGACCATCTTGCTGTGAGGTGACTGCGCCACCATGCTGCTGAGTGCCAACTTTTCAACTGGATAATGTTCTCAAAGGAATCAGGAGTGATGCGGATTTTGCTGTATTTTCTTCTGGATGTGTAAGCACGCAGTTGTTTGCTAACATGTCCAAGAACCCGCCAACTCCATACATATTTCTATATTATCGCGCTTGCCATCTCTCCTCTCTGTGAGCTTCACCTTCCCAGCTCCTGAGTTGCAGCAGAACTTTGGGGGTGGGGATGTCGTTTTACGGTCCGGATTTTGCCAACAAGCTGAAAGTGAAAGCAAAGCCTGTTTCTGGTTTAGAAAAACAGTAGACCACGGTATTGAGTCTCAAGTCAATCGGCACTGCTAGTGACAGGATTGGTAATATTAAAAATATTGCTTAATGCAACTGTAAAGCTTATATGTAGTGTGGGGTGGCCATTGGCGGCGCTAATGGTTTTTTATTGGGGGGGTGCTCAGTCGGAGCTTGACTATTAACTGGGGGTGCTACGGAACTGTGGATATATCAGTATACGCACGCATGACCAAACGCAATCGCACGTGTTAAAAGTGGCTAATACACAGTGAGCAATACAGAAGTACGACAGCATCACACTCGAGCTCAAAACAGCGCGCGCACACACTGTATGCGCACACACAAACAAACATACACAGAGCGGGGCAGCAACAGAAACCTCGTGCACTGCTGTTGGTCTAAAAACTGCGTATCAGACCTCGATCCAGATCAAAACCAAAACTGTGCAAACGCGATATAACACGACGCGACTGCCATTTCTCTCCAGCATCCCAAGAACCGTAACAAACCGTTAGATGCCTAGCATAACATACATCTCCAGGTACATAACACTTCCATATATGTGCTGTGTATAACTTGGCAGTCAGATAAACGCCTTCCTAACATCAAGACTCTGAAGACAGGTGGCTCCTTATCCACAGGTTTATTGACGTTGCAAGGAAGGTGTAATGAGCAGGTTTTGATATGTAATGAGTGCACATGCGCAAGTGTGGAGACTTGAAGAGATACCTAGTAAAAGGTCAACGTTAAAAAAAAGGAAAGGAAAATGAGATGTGAAATGTGTGTCTAGATATGAGATGTGTGTCTAGATATGAAATGTGAAATGTGAAGTTCATTTAACCAGTTTACATATGCTCACGTTTACAGAGATGTTTAAGGTGCCAGCTGTTCCCCTGCCTTGTTGGTAAAATCAGCATTAGGCTTTATTAATATATGATTTAATTTTTCTGTAAAGATCCTGAAAGTATCAGTTTAAAAGGGGGAGATGTAGTGAGCAGGTTTTGATATGTAATGAGCGCGCATGCGCTGAGTGTGGAGACTTGAAGAGATGCCTAGTAAAAGGTCAACGTTATGCCTTGGTCTCCAGTCCATTCATTACTAATATAAGTACAATAAAGTACAAGCCAGAAGGGTGAAACTAAAACACATAAAAGGCATAATCGACACTATGCTTGCGTTTAACATGTACACAATGCAAATATACCAACTGTCTTTAACATGAATTAAATCCCCTTGTTCTTTACTGTTATGGGTTGTATTCGTTGTATATTCAACTCCAAATGTAATACATGGTATTGTGGCGATACACATTTGAGGGTAGATTCATCAGGGGCTGCTGCTCCTTTAATTAAGGCAGACATTTTAAAGTGCTGACGTAGGCACTGCTTGGGGTTTCCGGGGAGCCATGTTTGCAGCAGCCTAGCGGTTAGCTGGTTGCCACGAGAGATTGTGCTGTATCGGTGTCGTTTTGTGTGGCGAGGAAACGGAATTGACTCGACTCGATCTCTCCGTCTCCTCATTTCTGCACTCCCACAGCATCATATTTTAACACGTAATCAATTATCTGTTCATTCATTTGTAATCGCTCTTACATGAACCTCCAATGGCATAGGAACTGTGTAGCCGTTAGCAGTACTAACTCGGGAATATTTCTATCTAAAGATAAAACAATCAATACATACCCACGATGCTCTACCATAGGCACAAGACGTATGCGGACGTCGCTGGACCAACTCAGACACAACAACAGCAAAACAATAGCTCTTCGTGTCTCGCTCACTTACTTCCTGATTACTGGTTACATGACATTACTTCCTGTTACTGACATCCTGTGATTCTTAATACAGTTACCAAAACATAATACAGAAACACATAAAGAATTACTTTCGAAAACGGAAACAAGAATGCTAACATATTAACTGAGTTGTAACGAAAAAAATAACAATGCTGCCGGTTCCCGAGTAAGCAATGAGTGCACAGCTCATTGAATAAAGAATAACTTACAGAATAAAAATAAAGAATAACGGTAAAGCATGAGAACAACTGTTATGTGGCAATACCTGGCCTAGCAATACGGCGCCATTATAAAACAGTCACTCACCATTGGACGTCTTCATAGAAGAACAATGCGTCTGTTATTTTGACTGTTGGCAAAGGCATCGATGATTTCATCAGTGTCCAAATCTTTTGTGCTCCTGGTGTTTATGGCCAACAATGCCAGGTTACTGTTCCAGATGCCCCCACTGATGTTCCTCAGGTACGGTTTCAAACGCCGGAGGCAAGAGAAACTCCGCTCGCAGCTTGCTGATGACAGGGGAAGTGCTATATTTTGTTTGGGTTTTTTTTCAAGAAAAACAAATCAAACTGAACAATTACAACTGAAAGATTATGATTTTTTTATGCATTTTGACATCACCAAATCGCATTTACCCACATCCTGCGCCCCTCAATCTACTCCTACCCTGTCCCGCAGGCCCCTTCTCAGAACAGAATTAAACCATATTACAGTAGGTTAAAAAGGAAACAAAAGGAACTAAAAAAATTACATAAGTAAAAAAAATAATAAAATAGAATAAAGAAACGAGTAAACAAATAGAAGAATAACTACTGTACTGGTATCTGAGCCTTTTTAATGGTCTTTTGGGGCTTCATCGGGTTGGGTAACTGCTGGATGTGTATGTGGTGGGCAAGTCGCAAGGTATTCATTCACCCCAGGCCGGCCCAAGCCTGATATCTATGGTGCCATCTTGCCAGAAGGGAGGGAATCAACATATTCAATCAATTGCTTCTAGTGAGAATAAAACCTATCAGAGGAGCCCCTCAGTGTAAACCTTATTTTTCCAGTTAAGTAGAAACAACATGTCCCATAGCCATGCTTTAGTAAAGGGTGGCTGAGAGGATTTCCAAAGAATGAGGATTTTTCTAAAGAGGCAAAGGCAATAACATTAGATTGAATAGCTGTTGTAGTGATTTCGTCTCGGGGGCTACCAAAGATTGCTATGTGACGGGATGGACAGATTTTCAACTTCAAAATTTCTGAAATCATGTTAAAAAATTAATGCCAGAAGCCAGTTAGTTTGGGACATGACCAGAACATATGAGCCAAATTGCAAGGGGCTAGGGAACATCTTCCATAATATTTATCCACTTTGCTTGGGTAAAGTTTGGCAAGCTTAGCTTTGCTATAATGGAGTCTATGAACTACTTTGAACTGTATGAGACTGCGCCTAGCACAACTAGTGGAGGAGTTGACAGCTTCCAGAGCCTTTTTCCAGAAAACATCTGAAAAAGTGGTCTGCAGTTCTTTTTCCCAACAAACTCGAATCTTATGAATGACCGACTCATCCGCTGGGGATAAAGGTCGTAGAAATAGGAGACATGGCCCTTGGATAACGTTCCCACCTTGAGTAATAAGTCTATGATACTAGGTGGGGGAATTTGAGGGAAGGGGGCGGGGGTTGAGTTTTACCTAAATTTCGTAGCTGAAGGTATATGAAGAAATCACAACAATCTAAGTTAAAGGCCACACGCAGTTAATCGAAAATGGCAAATAGACCATCTATATACAAGTCTCCCAGGCGGCGGAGACCTCTCCTTTCTAGCAAGGAATACTGAGGATTTATCGTGGCTGGCATAAACAAGTGATTGTTACTGTTACTTCCCATAATAATCACAGGAAGTGTTATCAGTTTATACAAGTCCATAAAGACATCCTTGTATGGGCTCATACGTGACAGGAACTCCATGGTGCTGTTAATGGTGAGTCCTTGCTCTTCTTTTCTTTGCAGCAGCTGGCGGACCTAGTTTAACTCTGCAGCCAAATTCTCTTCATTGATTCCATAATACGAGGACACGGCTGTCACATCCATCAGTACATCACTTGCTTCAGTCTCTTCATTTCACTTAAGAGTCTGTCAGTAACAGGATAGAACGAGTGCTTTTGCATGTCATCCATAGCATCTTGTCTTCTCTCTATTGGAGCCTCAACTACAAAACCCGTGTCAACCAAGTGTCGAGGTGGTCGGGCCTGTCTTTTCTCATGCGGTGGGCTCTGTGCAGTGATGCCAGCCTTCAGGCTCAGGTCCTCTGCTCGCTCTCTAATATTTTTCCATGAATCATTTGTGCGTTTTTCAGAGGTGGCAGAGATTACGGACTGGGCCAGGTCTCTCACCGATGCTAGATCAAGATCGGGTGGCTGCAGCTGATCAGACATGAATTTAGTCACATGAATAGATCTTCAAAGAGATTCAGATGCAGGACAAACTGCTCGTCTATGATAGCACGTATAGCTCTTGCCTCGGCCTTCCTGTGTGGGTTCGACTGGTCGATCATGTCTTGCAGGGTAGCTCAGATGGATGGAAGAGATTTCTTGATCGCACAGAGTGTGGAATACTGACATGCCCAGCATGTGTTGGATGACTTTTTAAACTCTACGGGCTATGCTTTCGGTTCAAGTTCTTTCTGCTTTTTCATAAAGATATCATGCACAGTGGATCCAGAGAAAAAATTATACAGCATTTGCACGTTTCGAAAAACTCAGCTGAAGTTTTCATATTGTTTACACAGCTACCAACACCAGATTAAGCCTATGAGCATGGCAGTATATATGTAAAGTGCTTGTGGCACCTCTTTACGGACTTTTTCTTGCAACCTGCTGTTACATCCTGACATTACGGCCGTGCTGTCATAACTCTGCCCAATACATGCGTTGAGATCAAAGTTGCACTGACTGAGAGTATTTTTTATACTGTTCAGTGGGGAGTCTGCATCCAATCCATCAGCTGGGGTAAAATTCCTTGTGAATAGCTTCTTTGTTCAAATAACGTACCACGGCAGACGTTTGCTTTCTTACTCATGTCTTTACTCTCATGAGTGCAAAATACTCTGCCTTCCTTACTTCATTACTGAGTTCTTTTCTCAACTTATCTGCCATTACAGAAAAAAATCTAATTTTTAATGTTGTGGTGTGTGTAGTTGCCATTTGATGGGTTATTGGCCATCTTTTTGGCTACTGCACTGCCAGACATACTGATTACATGCAGCAATTCAATGAAATCCCCCCTATTGAATGACTGCTCATCCTCAGCGTGGCCTCGCTGAGCGATGCCTTGGCATGCTGTGTAGTGCAAACTCTCCACCACGGCCTTCATGTACTGCCGATTTCCCTTGACAAGCGCCGAATGCCCCTTATCAAGCATGCTCACTATTTTAGAGCCGCTTTCCTCCTTCATTTTGAATTCCGTCCATGCCTCCATTGAAAATGTGTGCCCCGTACTTCTGTTATGAGCCTTAAACCTGGCTGTAGCTTTTCGCCAGTTTTGGAGGCCGGTGATGGTGAACGATGACTTGGAATGAAATCTGTGCTGACCTGGTCGTAAAAAAAAGAAAAAAATGCCTGAATGTAAAACGAAAAGCTACGTGATGCTATATTCCAGCCAGACATATTGCTCGAACCAGCTTCCACTGAAACTCCTTTACTGAGTCCTGAAACGTTTGTGATCAGTATGCTTTAAGAATTGGATGTCTTGGCCCTTCCTGTGGATGTTGGCTAACGTCCACGTTAGCATCCATGTTGGCCGTAGCATCGTCAAACTGATTCTCCTCCGGCTCTGGCTGATCTCCCATCTCTAAACTTGTTTCAGGAGACTCGCTATCAACTGTTGTGGGTTGATCATCCACAAAACGTGACCGTTTGGAGCCCAAGAACGAGCCATTTGGGATGATATTGGTCACCGACTTCTGCGTTGAGAATGTGCCTTCTATCATTAAACAAATCCAACCAGCCATTAGCGAAACACACTGCTTTTTTAAGCACGATATGCGTGGGGGTGCTAGCAAACGTACCATAAATAATGTATTATTGGTCATCTGTTAATAAGACCAGACTGGTCCTACTAATAGATGACCGCTAATGACCAGATAATGCCACACAGCCGAACAATTAATTTAACTAATATTGTAAATTGTTTTATTAATTTATTTTGTAACTTCTTCACACATTTCATTTTCACTGAATAACATCAATTGTTTGACTGTGGGATGAATGTCACACAGTCAAAAAATTAATTCAATTGACTTAATTTACAATTAATTTGTATTGTACATTAATGTATTAATGTCTGCGATGGACTGGCGACCTGTCCAGGTTTTTCCCCGCCTTCAGCCCAATGAGTACTGGCTCCAGCACCCCGTGACTCTCATCAGACTAAGTGGCTTGGAAAATTAATGAGTGAATTAATTTATTAATGTATTTTGTCTTTGGGTTGTGGGAGGAAACCGTAGCACCTGAGGAAACCCATGTGATGGCCTGGTGGCCTGTCCAGAGTGTCTCCCTGCCTGCCACCCAATGACTGCTGGGATAGGCGCCAGCATCCCCGCTACCCTGAGCGCAGGATAAGTGGTTTGGATAATGGATGGATGTATTCTGTAACTTTTTCACCCTTTCCATTTTTTTCCACTGAATAAAATTACTTGTTCGACTGTGTGACAACCAGATAATGTCACACAGTCGAACAATTAATTCAGTTAATTTAATTTACAATTAAGTTATATTGTAAATCAATTTGTTAATTTATTTTCTTCACACATTTCATTTGTATCACTGAATGAAATTAATTGTTCGACTGTGTGACGACCAGATGATGTCACACAGTTGTACAATTAATTTTAACCAGCGACAAAAGTGAAAAAAAAATTAAATGTGTGAAGAAGTTACAAAATGTCTTGGGGGTGCTACGAGGGTGCTAAGCCCCCCCCCCCAGCGCTGCCTCTGGGGGTGGCTTTTTATGCTCACTGGAGGTAAAAGTTCATATCACTAAAACATAGGGCTGACCTGGATGCTTCGAAGCTTCGAAAACAGTACAGGATGATGGGTTGCCATGGTGATATTGTATTTTTTGCATGATTTTATTTTAATTGAACATATTTATTGAACACATTGCAACACATTATATAGAGAAATGCACATTTCAACACATTATACAAAGATACATTTCAAGACATTATACAGATAAATACACATTTCAACACAAAATACAGAAAAATACATCAGTCAAATTAACAGGGTACAGAAAAAATAAATTACATTTTACAAAATTGTTGTGTTTGTTTTATATAATTCAATAACACACACAAACACATGCACACACACACACACACACACACACACACACACACACACACACACACACACACACACACACACACACACACACACACACACACACACACACACCTTGTATTTTACTTTGTGTAGGAATAAAAAACAACTACTTAACCATCTTAACTTTGGACACGTCTGCCATTGTCAGCATCATTTGCCGGTGTCGTCTGATTTTACCGTCCTGCTGTCATCCACAATAATGACATCCGGTGTCCAAGTGAACACATGCTAGTCTGTTCTATGCCCAATGCAGCGTCATGGGATGTGACTTACAGCTGGTTTGGCAAGACATCCAAAAAAGTCAACCTCCCCCCCCCCCGACATAGGGAAACTTCAAACACCTTCGAATACTTGCTGCCGAATAGGCAGAGCCCCCCCCCCCCCAAAAAAAAGTTACATACAGCCCTGCTATAAATAATAATAAAAGGGTTGAGAATGAGTTTTACAAATTTATCCAATAGTATATGATTCTTGTCAACCCTTCCCTGTTTTTCTCTTTGGTGTTTGTGATGATATAGTGCAGTACGCAGGGAGCGTCTTTACAGCCAGCTAATGGAAAAGCAATGTGAGCATGTTTTTTTCTTAACTTCTCAAAAGAATTAGTTTAGCATTCAGAAAGAATCAGATACATGTGAAGCGAACAATTAGACTCTCAGTTAAATTTCAGGTTTTTGGATTATCTGTGATTTAAAATCTGATCTAACCTAATCTAAGCTAATTTGCCAACTCCTGTTATGATACGTGTGTGGAGTCAGCAATGTGGAGTCCATTCTGAGCAGCTGGTAAATAAGTAAGAGTAGCTTTGTAATGCAGACTAAAATGGCATGTTTTGCCACTGCAGCAACACTGGTCAGGTGGATGACACTCACAACCAAGGTCATGTGTATTGCATCTGTACCGCCATGGTGTGCAAGCTTTTTTGATTTTTTTTTTGAGTTGCACAACTACTTTGGATCCGGTCATCTCTCGAGGCCTTGATTTCAGCAACCCCGGACGATTTCCCTGAGATTCGTCTCAGCGTGTATTTCTGAAGGAGCGTTCCACGAGATTCACCCAACGTTTATTATGTGTTTTACACAGCAGGGACCTCCTCGCAGTCAGCTTTCAAAGCCTTCCATAGGTGTTCACTCATTGGCTCCTTCTCATCTCACTAGATCCCATGCGCCTCCACAGCCAGTGAGGCGCACAGCAGACGTGCTGCCAGAACACGTCCCGGGAGAGCCGAGCGCTTTTTCAGCGGCGGAGAGGAGTGTTTCCTTTTTAATTGCCTTTAATTATCTCTAAATTGGTATGGGGGCGAGGGATCGCCGTGCGTTGCTGCTCCTCTCTCGCCAGGGCCTCCGACACGTCTCAGAGAGCTGCAGACGTGTAGCCGTTGGTGCAGGCATGGGTGCGTGAGTGCGGCTTGCACAGACACGAGGGCATCGAGTACGGTTTTACTATCACTAAAAGGGGCACGTGGTGTACGCTTCTTCATGTCCATGTGCGCACATGCACACACAAACAAACTGTCGGAAACACATGCATATCAAGGGTCAACTGAGCAGACACAAGCTAGCTAGAGGCACACCATGATCAAGTCAGCTTAGCCGAGCACAACAATGACACGGACCGCAAGAGTGACTGAGCATAAAGTAATTCAGCGGCAATGAGGCAAATCAAGAAATTAACCAAAGCATGGCCAGGGTTGAAAAGTCCAGCCAGTAATTTCTAATTGTTGTGGTGAAAAAGCTAGAGCTCATTGACTCTGACTCCACTGACAGCATGTGCGAACAGGTAAGAAAATAATCATGTCCTTAAAGCACAGCCGAACTTCACCGAAAAGAAAAAAGAAGCGGTTCAGTGGCGCAAAATGGAAATAAAAAAAAAAAGTCAAATCTGACAAAACCCCGTGATATCTAGGTGCCCGGGGCAAATCACTCTTTCAAAACAAAAGAATCACACAGGAGACAGATAACCTGTGGGTGAAGCGTGACCATCTGGGAAATTGATATTTAAGTATCAGGTCTCACTCCCTATTTTCCATACCATCATTCACCAAGGGGAATCTGGCTGAAAAAAGAAGACAGATTTCAGCCCGCGTTTTGCAGACAGGTTTTTGTCATCATGGTGGTGTGGATGAATCTGCCCTGACCCTGGAGCTCCCTCGTCATCCATCTTCAGCCGGACATTAAATGGGCCGGGACAGAGAAGGCCAATGCAATTGGATGTGCCAATTGTGATGAATCCACTGCTGGTTGTTGGGTAAAGTTGAGTGGTTTTTTTTAGAGAGGAGGCCCGTTCTTAAGGGACGTGATGGGAGAGGAAGGTGAGAGAGTCAAGGTGGAAAGGAGATAAAATGTTCAGTGTGTGTCCGCATGTGTGTGTGTGTGTGTGTGTGTGTGTGTGTGTGTGTGTGTGTGTGTGTGTGTGTGTGTGTGTGTGTGTGTGTGTGTATGTGTGTGTGTTATTCCTATTGAGAAAATATAGAAAGAAAAAAAACAAGTGTCCTCACACACGCACACACACACACACACACACACACACACACACACAGAAAACCTGGCCCCTTAACAAGGTCAGGCCTGTACCCTGGTAACAATCGCAACCCATTAATATCCTGGAAGATCCATTGCTCTGGATATTGACTTGGACAGGCCCTCTGAAGCTGATTGTCTTTGGGCCTTTCAAGCCTGTCAGTTTCATCCCGTACAGCTGAGAGAGATCGGCAGACCAGCAAGACAACTGCATCCATGCCTACCGTTCTCTTAACAACCACCCACCATTACACTCTGCTCAGAATAGTAATTGCATGCAGAATGCATATTATGTGAAAACTGTTGAAACAGGGCGAGCCCGGTGAAAGCAGTAAATGGGTAGGTGTAGGGTCAGAGGGGTCATAAAGACACGGCCATGACAAGACACTGCAGACAAGCACTGTCACGGCCAGCTGTGTGTGTGTGCGTGTGTGTGTGTGTGTGTGTGTGTTGGGGGGGGGGGTTGACTGCTGTGAGTAATGGCCCCTGCGTGACAGGGCCTTGGGAAATGGAGTCGAAGCGATCGATACGTTATAATGTTAACAACGATCCCTCCTCCCATTGTGCTGCCCGAGACAAATCTATTAAAGATCTGTCCCGTCGTCAGCCTCTCGGAGGCGTCCCGCCATCCGCTCCCGCTGGCGAAGAAAAGGCACGGGCGAAAGAAAGCAAAAGAAAGAAGGAGGTGAGCACCAAGATGAGAGGCAATTTACGAAGCCTCAAAAAAGGGTGGCGCCGAATAGCGAGTCGCGTCAGATAATCTCTTGCTGTGGAATGGGGGAGTTGTTTTCTTTTTCTTCCCCCCATCTCTCCGGCTATTCGCTCCAGTCGATTCGCGGCTTAATGGAATGCGTCTCCGAGCCAGATGATCCGCTCTGCTGCCGCATCGATTACCTATTAATGGCGGAGTATCGGCAAACACATTTTGACGTCTCTGAAACCAGTGCGTTTGAAAAGGGGGCTCAGATGACACTCCAGACAACCACACGCTGTCTCCAACAATGATCTTTGTACAGACTCACAAAAGAGGAGCTTCATTAAAGGGGACATCGGTTTGCTTTCCATGCAGTGGACAATAGCTCTTGATGTATATAGGAAGGCATTTTTTGAAATACTTTTCAAAACCCCAGGGAATACTGCTTCCAGTGCCGGGTTTTGTAAAGAGAGTGAGAGATGCTGCAGGAAATGTCGCCATTGTCTCGGGGAGTTTCAAATGTGACGGCCTAAACGGTCCAGCATGTCACTAAACCTCCCCCCGAGACCATGGAGAGGGAAAAAAAAACCAAAACCAAACCAAAACAAAACAAAAGATTTGCCCTTTTCTTCTGTTGAGGCTCGGCGTTTGTGCATGCGTGTGTTTGTGTCTCCGTGTGTCCTTCAAACCAGGATGGACGGTAAGCATGGAGGACGGACGGTGAACAAGAACCATGTCTGATGTGGCACATGTGGAATTTTCATTAGTCAAGTCAAACAGTCACACATGCACGCAACACCCCCCTGCGTGACAAGGACCGATGGGGGAAATATGGTTGGCTGAGGTTGGCGAGGATGGAGGTCAAGGTCTCAGCTGCCCCAGGACCTCCCACTTTCACCAGCCACCAGCCCACACACACACACACACACACACACACAAACATTTACAGAGATTCTCCCAATGAGAAATTACCAGTTTCCCCCCCGGGGGCAAATATCTACATCCTACTGATGGCGCATGATGTCAGAGAAGGCAGGTCGCCTCCTGTCTGCCTCTATTTCAGAATAAGCTTTGATTTACCACAGAAACACATGCACACACACACACATACACCACAATACAGATCTACATAACTGACGATACAAATAGGCCCGGACTTGCCCCCCCCCACCCCACCCCTTCCTACCCCACAGCCAGGCCCTCAGACCCTCTGTAACCCCAGCAACTGTACATTCTGAGGTTTTACGATTTTGACCTCATATGCAAGTGCCGCAGGGTTGCATGGAAGGGATCAGCTTAAGTGAAACCCCCCACCTCGCCCTTCCCCCAATGGCCCCCCAAGCTGTTGCTACAGATCAATTCCTCCTTCCTTACAGATGTGAGGCTGAGGTGTGTGTGTGTGTGCGTGTGTGCGTGTGTGTGCGTGTGTGTGTGTGTGTGTGTGTGTATTTTGTGTGTGTGTGTAGGGCACACTCCTGGTGTCAGTGGCCCCATGCATTCTGGAATGTCACACTCCCCGGCACTTGACGCCACCAACTTGTCAATGAGATGGATAGGCCTCTGATGGTGTTGGGGTCAGAGTGAGATGCGTATGTGTGGATCCTTTTTCCCTAAGTGACACCCTCACTCTCCTATAATACCCCCTCCCCACTGCCGTGCCACCACCTCCACTCCCCACCTAAGACACCACGCCATCCGGCCCCGACCAACTATACCGCTATCCCTTAAGACAGCACTGGACCCCCCGCCGACTCGACCTCAGCGCCCTCACCACAGAGGTCTTTATTAACACTTTTATTTTAAGCCCTGCACCCAGACAGCACAGGTTTGTGTCAGCAACCCCCCGACAGGAGGAATCCCAGTCGAGCACCCCCCCCACCCCGTGCCCCATCACTCAACCATCAGGCTGGGTTCAGTTCAAAATGGGCCTGAACACCAACAAAACGAGTGTCATACTGACCAAATATCAAGTCAAGACACTGATTCTGTCTACAGTGTCATTTAGAGATCTTGCCCGATTGAATCCGCCAGCTCAAATTTCAACGGGGCTAAAAGTAGAGACGAGATTCTATTTCTCGTTCTGAGTGGCCGGCTTTTTTAATTTCCCACGTTGTCAAACGTCGGGCTCGGGTTTGAATGTTAAGCAGGCTATAATTCAAAACAAAGACCGGAGTGGCAACACTTGAAAACATTTTATGTCCCATCCGGATTTGAATATTTAATTACGCCGGTGTCTGGTGTTACGACTCTCAAGATGGCTGCTGAAAACCTGTCATTACTTAGTACGTGCCAAGTCCCACCCAGCCCAGGATTGGGTTCACACGTCGGCGGGTGTTAATTTATGTTCCAAGCACAGAGTCGCGTTCAAATTCCAATCAATAAAGTGTCCCGAGGGAGCCGAAAGATTGACCTGCCATGGAAATCAATTTCTTTACCCTTAGCCAGTGAGGAGCCTTATGGAGCAGGGTTCTCCTGACAGTTGCTGCTGGCCTTCTGCTCTGCATCTGCAGCGCGAGTACTTGCTGTATGTTCAACTTCACATAAAAGTGATCTAATCTAATTGTCCCTTCACATGCCGGGAATATGAGAGCTATCTAAACCTCGGGATTTAAGCACAATATTTTAAGTAGCATGAAATTCTAATTGGGATAACATCATATTTGGTGTATATCTTAAAAGAAGGCTCTGGTATTGAGTTTCCCTCCCACCCTTAACCATTTTCGAGGCATGTCAGTGGGCATTAAGGGAGGAAACTGTGTGTTCTGTGGTCTGGATTTGCTGCTTGAAGACGTGCAATGGCTTTTTGGCTCATCATATTTTCCATAAAACAAATCATTCCGAGGACCGAGAGACAGAAAGACAGCATTTAACCCCCACGGCAAGACCACGACTCATTCTGGGCCAGGAAGACGAGACACGGCACAAGATTCTCGCATCTGCATTCTTGCAAGCGCGCATGTGTGCAGGAACGCACACGTACTCAGGAGTGTGCACACGCACACACACACGCACACACACACACGTGCTCTCTACAGACACGGAGATAGTCAGACAGATGAATGCACGGTCACACAGCCTCCTAGTGTGATATAACCGAACCCTAACCCCTTAGAGCTGATCCCACATCGCGAAGCAGTACTTGATGACTGTGTGCTGAGTATAAAGGAATGTTTATGTGTTACCAAGGTCTTGAGTTGCTAAGGTCGAATGTCCAAATTGCTCTAATAGCTATATAAAACATTGGACCCTGTCAGTATAAACAATCACACACACACACACACACACACACACACACACACACACACACACACACACACACACACACACACACACACACACACACACACACACACAAATACCACTTACATAATTAATCTGATAAGAGAAATTCACAAATTTTCACATGCACACAACTATGCTACACACACATACACACACACACACACACACACACACACACACACACACACACACACACACACACACACACACACACCACCATGTCTGTGTATACTTGTGGGGACCTGTCATTGACTATTCATTCCCTAGCCCTCAACCCCTAACCTTAACCATCATAACTATAGCCCTTACCTTAACCTAATCCTATTTCTAACCTTAACCCTAAACCCAAGTCCTAACCCTAAAATAGACCCTTTTCCTAATGGGGACCCATTAAATGTCCCCACAAGCTATGTGGTTTCGGGTGTACCAGGTGTACCAGGTTTTTGTGTCACAACACACACACACAGACACACGCACACACACACACAAACAACACAGGCAAATACACGTATGCATGCATATCCTTACTTAAACTGCGTGCACACATTCCCAAGGGATTCGTTTTCTCCGAGGCTGAATCTGCTGAGTGAGACTCACATACATCAGCATATGCTCTCGTGGTGTCACAGCCAGGGGGGCTGCGAGACACTTTTGGCATATTTGCATGGTACACGGCATGCCAAGTAAATATTGAAAAATGTTGCCATGTAGAGCCCTAACAAGACAGTTGTGGCTGTCACACAGTCTTCTGCACCCCACACACCCAGGAAGAGGATTTCCTTTTCATATTGGAGGGGCATAACCGGCACAAGGGGGGGGGGGGTTAAAGTGAAGCCTTAGCACAGTTTGTCATCAGCCTCTGATCAGCACTTTGTTTGGTTTGTGTCTGTTTGTCCAGTGTGTGTGTCAGGACGGGGAGACACGGTGTTAGGAATAGCACCAAGACCTGAAACGATATCAGGATTCTCATGCAAACATGTTGATGCATGCATGAACATACTCACCCTCACGCGCACGCACACACACACGCGCACACAACGAGACAGCTTCCTGCCTTTAAAATGCATCTTTGCACCCCGGGTAAACAAGACCACATGCGTCCAGGCAGATACTGTTACATGCATATTGAAATTAAATTAGACCCCGATATCTTGTTTCTCCCGAGACCAGCAGGCCCCCTCTGCAAACACCAGACATCCCTCACTCCACAAAAGACCTGCGGCTTCCGACTGTTTAAAACCTGCCCCCCCACCCCGCCTCCCCGACTCAATAAGCACTCCAGTGTTTATACTGAGAGCGTTTTCATTAACTGTGGCAAATTACATTTTAATCCATAAAGCTCATTTCATTGATGAAATTATTTGACTGCTCTAAGATTTGCATTTGAGTTTATACCGCACACAAGTCAATACGAAACAAGACTTGAGAGATGATTTGAGTGCTTGCAAGGGTTTTATTTATTTCTCCTCTTTCCTTTTTATTTATTTTTTTGTTCTCTCTCTCTCTCTCTCTCTCTCCCTCTCTCTCTCTCTCTCTCTCTCTCTCTCTCTCTCTCTCTCTCTCTCTCTCTCTCTCTCTCTCTCTCTCTCTCTCTCTCTCTCTCTCACTTTCTCTCTCCTGTCAGGCAAATGGAAATGAGAAAAAGATACAGGAACAAGAAGGACAGCGCAGCGCTGCAGAAACTCTGGGCAGAGTTAATTTCATCCGGCTCCTCCTCTGCTCGGTTTGATCTCTCCTCTCTGACAGGCCGGGAGGGAGGCGCTGGATTGGCCCGACTCGCCTTGGAATTTCAAACTTCGTTGCCCTCGCGGAACAAAAACAATTAGCTCCCTGTGACAATGATCACAGCTTGGATCACGGATTTCAGAAAACTTAATCATCCCATGGACAGGAGAACTGTCTTAGACCCGCAGTCAGAACAACAGTCGATGGGTAGTAACACAAAATTCAACAATAAAAAAAACAGCTATAAGACGCAAACGGAAATACTGGGAGTGCAACAGCCAAGCCATGTGAAAGTGCAACCCTGTTGCAAAACAGTCCTTACAGGTGGGAGCCGTATATCAGGACATGACTGGCTCCGAGCCAGACACGTTATCGCCCCGCCCCTTTCACCCGCGAAGAGCAGGCGCGAGAGATGCGCTCGGGTCTATTCACGTTTAATCTGGCACAAACTCAAGAATACAACGCGCTGCTCAAATGAGCTTTTGTTTAAAGTGTGTACCACAGATCTAGATAGCAAAGGGTTCACCTTTGCTATCTGATTCCTCTGAATTTTGCTTTGCTTTGCATTCAGAGATTACACACAAAAAAACAAACAGAAAACATCGACACGCACGTACACGAACCCACGCATGCGCACACACAGTCGCGCAGAATCGTTACCTATACCTTCCTCTTCTTGAACAACTTCAACATAATATAACATAATAGCGAAATAATATAATATAACATAACGAAAGGTTAATTGGGTGTGGGTACACCTCGTTGACCGGCTTCACCACTCCCAGTTCTTCTCTCTCCATTCTGACCGATACCGTACCCCCATCCTGCACTCACTACCAGCCACAGTTAGCTTGCGCAGTTGTACAGTATCAACCCCCCCCCCCAACAAGCCTCTCTTTGTTTCACTTGCAAATCGCAGATAGTGTGCCACTTTGGTGTGCCTTCATTAGTTCAGTTCCTATTAAAACCAGCTCATTGCTGCTTTATAGAGCTGCCCCACTCTCCAGAGTGGGTTCTCCTCCAGTACTCCCCACTTTGATCTCTCTGCTGTTTCAACGCCTTAATTGCCCCTTAATTTGTGTGACCAGTAGACCCTGATGTTGGGGACTGATAAACAGGCAAGGCTTAGTCGGGCAAAAACAGTGGCCCACTATGTGGCGTAGTCAGTGTGCTCTGTTGCCTGACACAGTTCGCCAGTAGCCCCCTGACGCCTGCTCAGCCAACGGAGGCTTAGCCTTGGGGCCTGGTAGTTAAAGCCCCCCAGCGGAGAGGCACTAACACTGGTCTGGGACCAAAGGTTTCTGGGCCCTTAATTAGCAGCGCGAGTCGGGTAGCTGGAGCTTGGAGCAGATCTCTAGACCAGAAATCCTCTCCCTCTGGTGTGTTCTGCTTGGAGTACTTATAATGAAGGCGTTCTCTCTCTGGAGTCAGCAAACCAATTCTGAAGTTAATTCTGAACTCAGGCAAGGCTCTGAGTCTAGCTAATAAACATGTGCGCCACAGAGAAATGCACATCTGTGTAACTCCGCGCCCTGAGGTATTGATAGTGGAAATGTGTGGCAACATTAAAAAAAGGGGGTCTGGCATGTTGTGGCAAACAAAATCCCGCACGCTGATACATGCCGTCATTAACTTTGCATAGAAACAATGGGTCTATTGTCAGCTCACATCTGTTTGTGCAAACACTGGTAATATAGCTGGACAGAAGGGAAATTAGGCATGAAATCAGTTATGATGTTTATACATAGCTTTGCTATTGATCACGTCTATATGAGGTAGAATTTACATTGACCAGGGGTTTGGAGTATTCCCCTCCATGACATTTAGACTTTTGTTGAGATGCTGCAGGGATGGTGGGGGAAGAAGAGCATTTGACTCCAAGGTTTAAAAATAAAAGGGTATCCGAGTGGCACGCCGGTCTATTCCGTTGTCTAACAACACGGGGATCGCCAGTTCGAATCCCCATGTTACCTCCGGCTTGGTCGTGCGTCCCTACAGACACAATTGGCCGTGTCTGAGGGTGGGAAGCTGGCTGTGGGTATGTGTCCTGGTTGCTACACTAGCGCCTTCTCTGGTCTGTCGCGGCACCTGTTCAGAGGGCAGGGGGAACTGGGGGGAGTAGCATGATCCTCCCACGCGCTACCTCCCCTCTGGTGAAACTCCTCACTGTCAGGTGAAAAGAAGCAGCTGGTGACTCCACATGTATTGGAGGAGGCATGTGGTAGTCTGCAGCCCTCCCTGGATCGGCAGAGGGGGTGGAGCAGCAATCAGGACGGCTCAGAAGAGTGGGGTAGTAGGCCAAAAATTCAACTGGGGAGAAAAAGTGGGAAAAATTAAAACAATGAAAGGGTGCTGGTCTGACACTTCAGTGTATTTCACCAATATGCTTTTTTCCCCCCATGGTGCAGGGCTCCAGTTAACACTAACCATAACCATTACCCTGCATCTAAACCTCAACCTAAAGCTAAGCGCATAGCCCATGTCAAACCCGCTGTTCCAGCTCCTCCATCGAGCATGTCCTGAGGTGGCTGTGAAAGGATCAGTGTAAGTGTGTCTTATAACAAGAGATTGGACACTGCTGGGTGCTCAGCAGACTTCCAGTACAAGTAGAGGTTAGAAGGAGCGTGGACATCTCAGTGACTCTGACAGCAATTGTCTCAGCAACTTTTAAGTTATTTCGGTGCATGTGACTTTACGGATGTTGTTTTGTCGTCTAAGCCTACTTTGCCACCAGGAACTTTAGGTGGTGTCTAGCAATTAAGGCTATTACACAGGATTATTTATGTATTCATGGGTTCACTACATATTTCAATGCAGGATTTTAACACTCTGCAGATCCTTGGACACAGACTTGACTCCTGTCTGCAGCATAGTTATATGGCAAACTAAAACTAATGCTAAAAGTAGTCCTGGAAAAACCTCTTAGAGAACTGAAATTAAACTAAAACCTAGGTTGTGTTGGATACTAACAAACCTGATACTATAATATCTGCAACTGACTCTCACTCATGTGAAATTAAAAGTATTATTTCAGGCTCCTATGTGAGCGGGATACTGTGTAGGACCAGCTGAGGATACATAATTATCATATATATTTACTTTACAGTAATTTGGATTTTTTTTTCCTCCAACACTATTATTGTGGTGTTATATTACTTTTTTTAGCCATATCAGACACATCTTACTTTGCAGGAAGAGTCAAAATGCTAAGAACTGAAATTGAAACAAGTACCATCAAGAAACGATCAAATGTGAATCAAACTCAACAGATGTGAGAACATCCATGCATCCATGCATCCATCCATTAAGATAGACCAGCTAAAACAGATAAAAACTTAATTTAATAATAAAAAAGGCCAGAACCATACCGATGTTCATTGCATATCTGATATGTATCCCCATTTGTTTACTGATCTCCTTATGTGCTGAATGGACCAAACCAGTCTGTCAGTGTATGGATCCACGTCATGGAGGTAGTGAGATGGCGGCGTCACATAATTCACAGCAATCCCATAATCCCTTGCTTTTCTCTGAGTCGGTGCAAGAGAGAAATCAGTGTCATAGCATGAGGAGACATCTCTATACAAAAAGCCAAATCATCCCTCCAACTCCTTCCCCACTAAGTACAGCTGTAAAATGCCTCTTGTGTTCATTTCGCTGACATCTCCTCAATGGAGCCCGTTACCGCTCTGTCCACTGAAGCAAGGACCAAAGTGTGGAAGTGAAAACCATGTTGTGAGCTGCTGACAGTCGCTGTTGAGGGATCATGCCATTAAAGTGGAAAATAATATGCCTTTTGGTACAAAACCCGAAATAGAAACTGACAGGTAATGGGATATGGTCGGGAGGTATTTCATTGTTGGAAGGTATTCAACTTCGTGTCGGAGGAGAAATCTAGACTGTAGAAGTAGTAAAGTTCACAATTATTTTTTTCCCTCTTAGTTTGGGGACTGAGGGGTAAGAGGAAAAGATGTGAACTGCTGACATGGAATTGTTGGATTGTTCCCTAGCCGGGCATGCATTTTTGCGGCTGACCCTGTATTGGCCCCACAGGTACAATCTTGAGGACTTGCTGAGAAGTGAAGAGACAGGGTCGGAAGGATAGACTTCAACTGTGTGCTAAGCCACTCTATTATTTTGGTCCCTGTTATTTTGGACAATGATGCCAGAGGGGTCATCACAGCCTTGGTAAAGCCATAATGGATGGAAAGTTGTCTGCTTGCCATCTCATGGTTTAGTCCCCAAGCTTGCTATAAGCTCCGAGCTGACTCTAAGCTGGAGAAAAAAAACAACAACAAAGGAACAAATGTGTAAAAAAACTGTGTACGAGTAACTGAGTCACCTTAATAAGTGCTCATGTCCAGCCTGTTATGGCAATGGACAGTCCGACAAGCGGGAAATGTCCTTCGGCACCTGTTTGTTTTGGACGGTGCAGGCTGAGAACGCTGGCTCGGGGCCCGATCCGCCATGCCTCCTCACACCAGGTGAACCCGAGAAACAGAAAGGCCCAAAACTCAATTTCTTCAGCAATCTGAGGCCAAAATCAACTCCTCTGCTCCTCCCCGTTCTACAGGGCCTTCACCCCCCGGCCCCAGTCGGTCCCTGTGAGTGGCTCAAAAAAAGCCAGAGCCGCCCGACGAGAGGCCACCCCAGCTGTTGTGGAGATGAGGAGATGTTGCCGGGTGATTATGGAAACAAGAGATCGGGACACGCAACTGGTGCTCATTCTGAGCAGAGCGGCGCCAATTGACTGAGAGGCATTTAGTCATACCGAGTCTGAAATATGTAATATTATAAACAAAAGCTCTCTGGTCTGAATTCTGCTCTGGAATGGCTTCATCCGCACTTTCCCTGTATAAGGTTACTGAATTTGTAAACGTATCATGTAGGTTTTACACACACACACACACACACACACACACACACACACACACACACACGCACACATTTCACGTGTGAAATGAAACGTGTGTGTGATATTTGAATTTGAAATGTGTGTGCGTATCCACCGAGCCTACTTCTACTCTTCTGCCCTCTTCCTTTCCGACTGCTTACTAGAAATTAAATCCTGGTACTCATAAAACTTCCTCAAACTTAATGGTGATAAAACCGAGGTTCTCCTCATAGGTACTAAATCTACTTTGGCTAAGCCTGATAGTTTTTCTCTGACTATTTACACTTCTATACTCCCTCCTTCCCCCTCAGGTTAAGAGTCTGGGTGTCATCTTGGACAGTACTTTATCTTTTGAAGCACACATCAACAATGATGTTACTCGGTCTGCATGCTTCCACCTACGCAATTTTAATTATCTTCGCTTGTCGCTTACACCTGACAGCTCCGCCATACTTAGTCACACCTTGGTTACATCCCGTATTGACTACCGCAATTCTATCCTCTTTGGTCTTGCCCTCAAGTGTCTTCATAAACTTCAGTTGGTCCAGAAATCTGTTGCCCGTATCATTACCGGAACTCCTTCCATAGATCATATCATTCCTGTCCTTCAACAACGCCATCGGCTCCCTGGTAAATACCATATCGGCTTCAGGATTCTGCTTCTCACCTTTAAGCACCTTGATAACCTATCTTCTTCATATCTGTCCGAACTCCTTCATATCCACATACCCTCCTGTACTCTCAGATCCTTTTCTGTTCTTCAACTCACTACAGCATCTACCATGGGGTCTGGAGCCTTAAGTCCTTCCCCCACCCGCCTATGGGACTCTCTCCCACAAGACACTCTTTCCACCATCAAACCCCTTCTCAAAATGTACCTTTTCAACCTGGCCTATGCAATGTGATCCAGACTTGGTTGGATTGTTGGTTGTTGGTTACACCCACACTGAGTTTTGCACAGATGGTGTGCAAAATCTCTCTGTTGTATTAACTTATTGTATACTTGTGCTTTGTTTGATTTTATGATGTTTGATACAGTGCTGCTTGTTTTTAACTGTGTTTTGTAAGGTGTCCCTGAGTGCTCTGAAAGGTATCCATACCTCCGTCCATTCATCCATCCATTATCCAAACTACTTATCCTTACTCAGGGTCCCAGGGATGCTGGAACCTATCCCAGCAGTCACTGGGCAGCAGGCGGGGAGACACCCTGGACAGGCCGCCAGGCCATCACACACACACACACACACATTCACACCTATGGGAGGAAACTAGAGCACCCGGAGGAAACCCACGCAGATACAGGGAGATCATGCAAACGCCACATAGAGGATGACTTGGGATGACCCCCAAGGTTGGACTACCCCGGGGCTCGAACCCAGGACCATCTTCCTGTGAGGCGACCGCGCTAACCACTGCGCCACCATGCCACCCATATATACAATGCATTATTAGTATTACTACTATTATTATGCATTAAAAAAGGCTCCATGTGGGTTGTCAACTCACTCCTCATGTACCATAAACTTTGTGACCGACTGTGGATGTTGCTTTCAATTCAACCGTCCTCAATGCATGTTAAGCAGATAAAAAGTAACTTTGCTCGCGCTAAAATATTTATGCAGAGTGAGGAGTTTGTACAGGCTTCCCCGCAGCATCCGTCAGTCTTCTCAACCCCCTCGGTGCCACGCTCTCCTCCACCCACCGGCCCATAAATGCTCTAGCCCACCACATCTTGTTTAACACGGCTCTCACATCCTGAGCGCAAGATGCCACAGCTGTTGTCTCACTCTCGCTCAGTAAATGCCATTTAATGCTACATCATTACCTTTGATTGGGGTTATGCCTATTATTTCCCCCAACACTTGCATGGCGAAGTGTTTATTTTTATCTTCGCTGTAATGCCGTCTGCCATGGATAACTTAACGACACATTAAACGGCGAGATATCCATTCCTGTCCCACGTCCCACTTCCATCTTAGTCCCGCACCTACCCCGCCGCTTGGATCAGATACACCTCGTACATCTCAATGCCAAGCTCCATTATCCTGATGCAGAAATGCAGGTACTTAAATGTAACTGGGCTATTGAGAGGCACATAATCTCCTCTCACATAGCTGCAAAGTGGCATTACCGGTGCGGAGAAGGGGTGCAAGGAATGAGGGAAGTGAAAGCACTCGTATGGTTCTCAGTATGTCTAACAAAAGCAATTACATTCAATGTAATGTGGGCCGTTTCCCCCTTTGCTGTGCTGGTGCCCGCGAACAGGCGGCAGTCCTCCCGCAACCCCATTCCACCTTAATCAATGGGAGACATTTGCAGCACTTGGATCACTTTGTTACGAGAGAGAGAGAGCGAGAGAGAGAGCGAGAGAGAGAGCGAGAGAGAGAGAGAGAGAGAGAGAATGTAATACACTGAGAGAGAGAGAGAGAGAGAGAGAGAGAGAGAACGTAACATACCTAGTGAAAGAGCACTGTGGCTATAAAATATTTCATATCAAACACAGCTGTCTTTTGCATAACAATGGCTTTATTAGATCACTTGATGAACAAATTGACTGCACATGTCTGAGGCCTAAACCATGCTGCTGCCACAAGCGCCTTAAAATTCATCTCAAGAGCATCTATGGAAGCCAGGGCTAGAGAAGCAATGGCAGATGGCAAAGCAACACAAACACATCGGCATCAGCTGCTTATGCCTTGGGCCGCCCTCGAATTAGAAGCAGAGAGACGCCTCAGCGCAACTCCTGTGAAATGCCGCTGAGCAGATCAATAACAACGGCAAAAAAAAAAAAATCCATTCATGTGTAGGATTTTGCTCAAAGTCACCCTCGGTCAAGGAAGACATTGTCAATAATATTGTGATTTTTGCAGGGCGCAACGATTTGCATATTGCATTCAAATACCGAGGCTAATTTATGAGAAGGGGGTTAATCACATGCGTTATTTTCAAGCGACTCAAAATCCAGATGCGTCGGGCCAAGCGGAGCGAGTCCTTCCGAAAGAGGCGTTGACCTGAGATGGCCACTCGAGAAGGCAAACGAGGACGCGGGAGCATCTGTTGGACTCCTGTTAGGAGGTTCAGTGTTGTGATACTGGAAACAATTGCCCTTAGTATATCTAGTGGTGGCCCTGGTGTGTAAATGCAAGGGCCTGCTTAATAGGCAGGATATGAGAGATTATCACAGGGTATGTTTTAAATAAGACATGAAAAGCAGGAGCGTAGCCCTTTTTTTCATTTCCCCCTCACCACTTCCTTCTGACAAGTGTACTCGCTGTAACACTGAGGCCAATGTTTTCTCTCTCTCTTTTTTTCCCCCTCATTCTCTTTCTCTCTCTCTAATAGCTGACATAGAGGACTTGCCATCGACCAGAAAACACCATCCATCTCCTTAATGGCCCGAATTGGTGAAAGCGGGGCCATTCAGCTCTAGAAAGAGCCTCACTTTGATTTGTATGAATTTTTTTTTTTTTTTGGATTTCCCCTCTTTCTCTCCCCAGTTGTACCTGGCCAATTACCCCACTCTTTCGAACCATCCCGGTCGCTGCTGCAGACTACCACATGCCTCCTCCGATACATGTGGAGTCGTGAGCCGCTTCTTTTCACCTGACACTAAGGAGTTTCGGCAGGGGGACGTAGCACGTGGGAGGATCACACCATCCCCCCCCAGTCCCCCGAACAGGCGCCCCGACCGACCAGAGGAGGCACTAGTGAGGCGATCAGGACACCCACATCTGGCTTCCCACCCGCAGACACGGCTATTTGTGTCTGTACGAAGGCCCGACCAAGTCGACGGTAACACGGGGATTCGAACCAGCGTTCCCTGTGTTGGTATGCAACGGAATAGACCGCTACACTACCCGGACGCCCGATTTCTATGGCGTTTAACAAAATAAAGTATAGTTCCATTGTAACATTATATTGCCATGTCAGTACATCTGTTTTACTGACTACAGTGCACCATCGAAGAAATTGGTTTCCACTTATTTATATTTGCAGCATTTCCAATGGTTCTACAGCATTGCTTTGTTGTTGTTTTAAGGACAATTTTCTGCAATATTAATTTTCCTTTTACTCCAAAAACTATGTGAGGTTGTTTGATAAAAGATTAGGGGTTGTGTTATGGACATGACCATACAACCAGCTGGTTCCTGTTCTGCATTGGGAGGGCACTAGCAAACAACAGCTAATGTAAACAGATCGGGCCGATGGTAATTGAATCGAGCTGCATTGAGGTAGACCGTGAAAAGCTGTGTTTCCAAGCAGCGGCTCTGGGCCCCGAGCCCGCCCGCTCCATTTTCCTTCTGCGTCTCCTGGCTTTAAGGTGACGAAATCTGGAGAAGAGCGTCGCAGCACCGGTAATGCTGACAACAAGTGTGTGTGTGTGTGTGTGTGTGTGTGTGCGCGTGTGTGTAAGCTAGTACACTCACACACATGATATTTGATGTGATGGAGGTTGACGGAGGGGAGGAGGAGGCCGCGCATAGTCGGAAAACATAATTTGGTGGAGGCAGTATGAGGCAGTAGTCTGTAGTACACAGAAGGATAAAGTGGGTTAATCTTAGAAAGTGGAGTATGGTGAGATGAAGGACAGTGAGAGGAAAGGGAAGAGGGGAGGGATAGCTTGAGAGGAATGTATAAGACAAAATGAAGATGGCAAGGGAACAACAGCGATATCAGGGGTAGTGACAAAGAAGTAGAAAGAGAGAGAGAGAGAGAGAGAGAGAGAGAGAGAGAGAGAGAGAGAGAGAGAGAAGATATGGGGACACAGAGCGCTCTGAAGGAGGAGAGCTAGAAAGAGAGAGAGAGAAGATATGGGGACACAGAGCGCTCCGAAAGAGGAGAGCTAGTGGGAGAGAGAGAGAGAGAGAGATAGAAATGGGAGAGTGAGAGAGATGGAGGAAGGAGGGGAAAATTGAGAGGCTGTGTAGCACTTTCCTCTGCGAGCTGACAGGGCTTGACTCTCGACTAACAGGGCTGTTTTGACAGGTGTCAGATGGTCCATATTACTATTTCACCGCTGGGCCCTTGGGACCCTGCATCACGGGCCACAACAGGACTGGCCAAGCTGGAAAAAAAATAAAGAAAAGTGGCATGGCAGGAGAGTAAAAAACATTACACTTGACTTCCTGCCTTCGCAGTCCACTGCATCTGCACTCTCCCACAGCTTGGGCATCTGCTGCATGTTAGCTATGAGCTGTGTGTGTGTGTGTGTGTGTGTGTGTGTGTTTGATAGGAGGCATACTTTTTTTTTTGTATGGATTCTTGGAGAGTTTCTAGGGTAAGGAAATTACGTGATGAAAATCAAGCCCATCTTTACCTGCTGGCCATTAATCAGGTACGCAATAAGCAGAGGGATGAATAAGGCAGCCGTTTCCAGGCGCAGTAGGCAGAAAACACATATGGGGGGTTAATTTGAGATGCACAAAATGTTTTCACCAACGTTCTCAGAAGCAAGTCCTCGAGCAATAAAAAAAGAGAAAAAAAAATATTGATCCAGTGCTTTTAATGCCAGAATCCATTATCTTTGCATCAACAGCAAATGAGAAAAGTTGAAGAACTCAGACGGTTTTTCTGATCTGATTATCCTGTTTGACCCCCCCCCCCCCAATCTTGTTTCTGTATGTCAGGGAGCTTCTCTGCTGTTACGACACCCTTCCCTAAAATGTTGGGGTGTAAATTAGATTTGGTTTGTTTGGAGTCATCTCCCTGTGCGACTCCGCTCCCAGGGAACTTGCCCTCCCCAACTCAGCTGTCTTCACAGCCGACGCCTACACAAACAACACTATTTCACAAACTCACCAGCTCTGAAAGTGTTTGAAAACACTCAAGCGGGCCGACAACTCCCAAATACGCGCAGCAATCATTTGCAACAAGTTTGTAATTGTGTCTCTCGTTAAGTGTTTCAGGGGGAATATACTGCGACTGCAGCTGCGGGTGCACGGAGAAGGAGTGTCACGTCGGCTCGGAGTGCGTTTTATGGTTACCGCATGAAAATGAAAGAGTCCCTGCTCGTCTGGTGCACTGGGACCCAGAGGATGGATCTGATGCAGCTTCTCGCCTTTGAACAAAGGCCCAACATGACCAAAGGAATGGTATGGTTTGGGAAGTCAATTTAGAACAGACAAGTGTGTGAGGACCAGTGTCTGCTTGGCATTAGCTGGTGGTCTGAGTCAGAAACACTATGATGGTGTGTGTTAAGTGTGCAAGACACTGGGAAAAGGAGTTCCTAGCCACGCTCATTGATCAGGGGGTTTCTCTTGACACGGCTGATATTTTATTCCTCTTGAACTAAGTATAGCCGGACTCCATAAACCTTACCATTATCTTTTGGACCTTTGGCTAACCCTCTTCATCCTGAGAGACGTGAGGTGAATGGGATGTTCAGTAACTGGCTTCAGGAAACATTGGCAGACTGCTAAATAAACACACGTCGGCCGTTCTGGACACTGAACCTGTGAGTGCTTGGTTATGAAACAGCTTAATTTATCATTAGCCATCCTATCACCTGTCATCAACAGCCAGCCTGGGCCAGATGAAAAGCTCTTAATTTGGTGTATCCGCAAGCAGATGTTCAGTACAAAGAAGCACCACTAAACTGGCTAACCTCACTCTAAAATACTATTTGCAAACACATATTAGAAATTGGTTCAATTTGTTTTGAGTATTTGATGGGAATTACCATATGAGGACAACTCACATCATATCTATAATATCATCCTTAAGCGTCCTTGTCAAGTTATCCATCAACAGAAATCATTTTTAAACACCTTCTTGGTTGCTAATCGTTCAAACATTTGGGAGCAACACGGTGGCCCAGTGGTTAGCACTGGTGCCTCACAGCAAGAAGGTCCTGGGTTCAAACCCCAGGCCATCCCAGGTCATCCTCTGTGTGGAGTTTGCATATTCTCCCCATGTCTGCGTAGGTTTCCTCCCACCATCAAAAAGACAAGCATGTTAGGGTTAATACTCCTGTCTGTACCCCTGAGCAAGGCAGTAGGAAGAAAGAACTGGAGCTGGTCCCCGGGTGCTGCAGCTGCCTACTGCTCCTAGCTACACAGCTGAGATAGGTTAAATGCAGAAAGTACATTTCATTTGTATGTATGTACAAAATGACTAATGAAGAGTATTCTGTCCGATTCTGTTTAGAATTAATTATGTTATCCTATGCAGCAACGTTCACCCATGTGCATTGTATGTGGCTAATATAGGTCTGTAACACTTGTGTGAATGCCACTAAAAATACTCTCAAAGCATGTTGCTAGTGGAGCGAACACTTATTTGTTACCCATGAAAAATGGGCCAAATAAGTGTTTTCAGTTGTGTACTGGTCGTTGAGGAGGTAGCTGGGTAGATCACCAAGTAAGTACATTCTCCTACACACTTCAATGGCTTTTTGGCTGATATGTGGATTATACTGTAAATTGACAGAAAAAGAGGTGGGTATACTCTGTATACCTGCATATACCCTCCACTCCAGATATAAACAGTTTCATTCTGTGGGCTGTCATTCAAGTGAATTCTTAACACTGTCAAATAAATCCAACCATTTTGTATATACTCTACTCTGTACTGTACATTGTACATATACTGGTATACTCTGTCATGTCCATCTACCTCAGGCATTATGTAAGTAACCTGCTAACATCTATTTCAGCATCTCTGATAAATTATCTGCACCATCGCACTTTATCACCTCTTATTTTGCCTGTGTATGTAGTTTATCTTTATGTATATATCTGAAGATTGTTGTGTTGTGGTGCTGTTATTCTATGTTAATGATCCGCTTCTGGTGTGGGAAGATGGTGGTGTAAACTCACATTTGCAGTGGCCTCACCCAGTACCGGTGTGGGAAGATGGCTGCGTGAATTTATGTTTGCGGCGGCCTCACCCAGTACCGTCCATGCAGTGTCTTTGTCCATGTCTGCGTCTAAGTTTGTGTCTTTGTTTGGTGACTGGGAGAGCTGGCATTGGATCGGCTGGGAGAGCTTGGTCTGCTGCGTCCTGTGGGCCCAGGGACCACATCCGTGCCAGGAGCTGTGCCCAAGGAGGTAACACCAAAGGTGGTCTGACAGTACGTGGAAGCAGGGCAGGCTAAGCTAACTGCTAGCCCATGCAGACCGGCAGTTCTGATAACACTGAGGGCAGTCTGGCGACGGCCTCACCTGGCATTGACTTGTGTTTTTGGTGTCATCGTATGGAGTGTGGGGAGCTGTGTCGAGGGTGTCTGGCTGGGAGAGCTAGCGTTGGATCGACTGAGGGAGCCTGGTCTGCTATGTGAAGTGGGCCCAAGGACCACAGCCCTGCCCGGAGCTGCGCCAAAAGAGGAAGGAGATGTGAAAGCAGGGCAGGCTAAGCTAACTGCTAGCCCATGCAGACTGGCAGTGTCGACAGTCATCCTGGCTGGCGTTCGCTCTCTTGGACAGGGACATTTTTTTTTTGATGTTGGATATATGTAGTTTTTGTAGCTTTGTAGTTTTCTTTTTTTTGTAGTTTGGTTATATGTGATGTTGTAGTTTGGATATGTGTTTTTGTCTTTGTGTTGCACTGCTGTGGGCTGGGGGAAATTATATTTCATTTCATTTCATGTACGCAAGTGCATGAAATGAAATGACAAATAAATGTTCTTGATATTCCTGATTAAGTACACTAAGAGAGAAATGAAACCAGAATCAAATTCCATGTATGTGCAAACCTACATGGCCAATAAACATGATTTTGATTCTGATTCTACACCACTGAGTGTTTTCCTCCTCCCACTCACCTCCATTAATGCCAACTGTTCCAAATTTTGAGAAGAAAAAAAAAAGAGAAAAACTGTGACCTCTGCTCTACCGCGACCTTTGAACCTATACAACACAGGAAGCCGGGACCACACATACACTGCACATACGTGTCAAATCCCGTAAAAATGCAATGATCTCTGGGATTGAATCAAGTAATCTAATATATCTGTGAAGCCGTTTAGGAGATTACGTTACCGATGAAATGTCCACCGCCCAATGTGACGTTATAGTCTCCATCGTACAGGTCCTGGCGCTCTCTCCTGAGATTACCTCACACAGATCACAGATAACAGGATCAGAAGGCCATAGGTTGGCCCGTTTGCCAATCAACAAAATTGAAGGCAGAGTTACACATATATTCTAATCCTCTATTGGCCCTCTCGCCTTTATCCCAGCCCCAGCAGGCTTCTGACCGGCATACTGTAGCCTTGTTACAAAGGAACATTGTATACGGTGTCGGGTTCCAATATAATGGGTAACTATGAAGTGAGCCAAGCTCGTGTTTTGTCTCGGCCTGCCGCAAGGACACAATTTATATCACACCCCCCCCCCCCGAGTCAAGGTGGTCTGAATCAGCTGAAAACAGGCGAAAAAAAAAAAGACAATAAAAGGCTGCTGAACTTTGCCTGTCCCTTTTTGCCGTCTCTCAATTCAATACAAGTGCTCGTTTCACAAAGGGTCTGATTCAGTCCACCACCCCCTCCCCTCCCCTCCACCACCACCACCACCACCACCACCCCGGGTATGTTAAAACAGGAGGCCTTTTCCACAGCTTTACGAGGTGTCCTGTTTTTCCAACATACCTCCAGTGATTTAGGCGATACGGCTGAAATAAAGGGTTCTGAGGAGCAAGACGCAACTCAGGCTTTACTGAACCCCCAATTAAATGAAAATCTTAAAAAAAAAATAATAATAATGTGGAATAGACGAATGGCAGACTTGAAAATACTCACTCGGGAACAACCGTCACCGTGATGGCGCTGAGAGGATTGCCGACCGTGTCCCTATTTTTGGTTCCAGAGTCATTTTCTTTCTGACGTCTGCCTGCTTCGCTTTGACATTACGCTTGCATGGCTTTCTAATTTGGGTTTGAGAGTCGCAGCTCTGTGTAGAGAATCTCATCCTCACTGAAATGTGGAAAATGGATAAGGCCCCGCAGCATTGCAGGGATTGAATAAGGTGAGAATTTATGGGAGGTTGGGTAAGTTGGTGCTCTGGGCGCTCTCGGGGTCTCATAGCACCTCACCCGTCCAAGTTAAATATTCTGGTCCAGGTTCCTGAGTGCTCAGATCCGTCTGTGGTCCAATCATGTCAGCTAAAAACGCACACAAAGAGACTATTTATGTCTACTCAAAATAGCATTTTCTCTTTACCGTCCTGTTTCATTCATCTTGTCAGAGTCATATTCGACTTCTGTGCGCCAGTGTTACATGCCTGTCATTAAAATATTAAACTCCACGGGTTTCCATTGGCCTCCCTCTGTCACGGACACATCCACTTGACTTCCATTTTTGTTGGATCGGTTCAGATTGGTATCGGCTGTTTTCAATCATTTAATCGAGAACATGGCGTACATTTTCTGGGGTGAGTAAAGTTGATCTTTTTTGCTGCTGTCATATGGAGATGACTTAATATGGAGTTTGGCTGATGAATCGACAGTAAAAGACTTACTTTAAAATGGCAGTCCTGAGGCACAGCGGTGTTATTTAACTTGCTGACTCCTATGGGGACACTGGTGACCACAGTGGACCGACCAATAGATGGGGAAAAATAAGCATCTGGTATGGCTGTCAATGTGCTTTTTTACAAATACGACTGTCGTTCAGTTATTATGATGATTACTTTGATCCATGCTGTCTGTGAATGTTCTCATTCATCCAGGTCATGGTTATCCAAAGGAGTTGAATCAAGTGCAACTGGACTTGGTATATATCCGTGAAGACATTTCGCCTCTCATCCAAGAAGCTTCCTCAGTTTGTGCCTTTCTGACTAGACCAAGCTATTCTGACTGGCTGGTGATGAGACTCAGAATTTATCCTCTTTGGAGTCATTGTCAGAGCTATAGATAAGCATGGCTCTTTGGCGATGGGCGCGGCTGGACATCGGAGCACAGGAGAGCCACGCATATCAATAGCTCCGATAACGTCGGGCGCGGCCAAACATTGGTACACAAAAGAGCCACTCATATCTATGGCTCTGTTAGCGACGGGCGTTGGTAAACATCGGGACACAAAGAGCCATGGTCATGTAGGGCTCTGACAATGCCTCCTAGAGGATAAATACTGAGTCTCATCACCAGCCAGTCAGACTAGCTTGGTTTAGTCAGAAAGGCACGAACTGAGGAAGCCTCTTGGATGAGAGGCGAAACGTCTTTATGGATATATACCAAGTCCAGTTGCATTTGATTCAACTCCTTTGGATTTGATCCATACTCTTTTATGGTGCCTCTGTATGTAGTTTATTCTATGTATGGTTGGGTGACACGGTGACCCAGTGGTTACCACTGTTGCCTCACAGCAAAAAAGGTCCTGGGTTCGAACCCTAGGCTGTCCAAGGTCCTTTTGTGGGGAGTTTGCATGTTCTTCCTACATCTGCATGGGTTTCCTCCGGATGCTCTGGTTTCCTCCCACCATCAAAAGACATGCATGTTAGGGTTAATGCTCCTGTCTGTGCCCCTGAGCAAGACAATGGAAAGAAGAACTGGACTTGGTCCCTGGGTGCTGCAGCTGCACACTGCTCCTATACAATATGATGGGTGCAGAGAACACATTCATTGTATGTATGTAGAAGTGACAAATAAAGTGTATTCTATTCTACTCTATTCTATTCTCATGTCCTGTCTTTTATCTGGACACGGAGTCTGAAATAAAGTTTGCATGAATGAATGAATTTTGGACCCACATCTGCACATAGAAAACCCACTGGTTTCATCAGGTCTCACTGATGTTTCTGGAAGTCGATGTTTACTGGTATGATGACGGAAGATGTGGAAGGACCAGCCAGGGCAAAATTAGGAAAGCCATTTCATTAGAAGTACCACGAGAGCCGTTGGCTGCCTTTCCATGTCGTGCTCATGAATGTTTATGAGATTAACTGCCTCTTCAGGACGATCGCAATTGAAAAATAGCAGTGATCACGCGAAGAAAAAGACACAGGATGAGGGCGTAAGTAAGTCGGTCTTGGCCTCATGTTGGTGGAGCAGAACAAAGTTAGTCTGTTTCACTCGTTCGTACAAGGGCGTGTGTATATGGCAGTGGTCCATGTCACATGCATGTGTTTCCTGTGTCCCGCAACAACATACGGACATCTGCACAACGCAGCAGCATGCAATATCAAGAAACCCCCCCCCCACACACACACACACTTGTCTTACAGATATGGATTTGATTACGACGACAAACGCACAAGTCAAACGGTGCATGTCACACGCATGCCGTCTATAGCACAAATAGGAATGAGAAGTGCTGTTCTAAGCAAACGCAGCAAACGGCGTTTTCACAGTAAATTGGCCCTCACCTACTGCTAACCACATCAGTTGTGTGACTACTCTAAATACAGAGAGGTGCATTAGAAGTGGAACAAAGTTGTGTCAGCAGCTCCCTCACCGCATAACAAGACACGTCGTTTAACCTGAGCTTTAGCCGTTAATATTGCTGAATCTGTTGGTAAAGGTCTCCGAACAGCCACATCTGCTCGTTATCCATAACGGCTTGGCTTCTTCCTCAGACCTGCCCCTGCCTGCCTTCTTCTACCACATTTGGCTGCCGTGATGAGGACGTAAAACACCGCGCACGCTTTTCCCAGGCTAGTCTTGCCAGACAGACGCCGTCAAAATGAGCGGCTACGCAACCGTTTGTAACCTGGGTATTCATGGATTAGCTGTGGCGCTAAATATACCGGCAACAAAAAGTGTTAAAATAGAGGACGCCTGTTTGCATTTAGAGCCTCAGGTCTGTGGCTTCAACACAAGTCCGTGTCAGGCCCTGTATTAACAACCTGTTTATTAGTGTTTGTGAATTTGTTTCCGCACAACTTTACCATTTTACGAACTTATTTGTTCATTATTATTCATCATTATTTATTATTATTATTTTGTTTATTATTCATTATTTATTATTTTATGTATCATTATTTATTGTTCATTATTTATTATTTTATGTATGATCATTTATTGTTATTATTATTATTATTATGTATTCATGTTTTTTTTTATCCTCTTCACATGTAGTCAGTCCTTCACCCGCTCTTGTGTTTAGCTAAGATTTAGTTTACCCTCTCAGGATGTCAGCATGAAAGAGAGTTGAATTACTAATCAGGCAGGCATCATTTCCACCCTGCCTCCTATACTCCACCATAAAGAGACCGCCTGCACTTATCAACCGTTTTATGCACTGTATATGTTTTACGTTGTTGTCTTTTACAAATTAGACCTGTAGCACCGGCGATGTGCCGCTGGGGCGCCTGCCGGCAGCTGGACAAGTGAAGTCGGTTCCCTGGCCTACTTCCAGCTTCTCTTTCTTTCTTTCTTTTTTTTACGGGGCTCTTTTGTCATTCTAAGTGCACAGTTTACAGTGTTTAATGATGCTCTGTATTTTTACTGATTCTTCATTTCCCTTCATGAGCTAATGAGAGACAGGGAGACACAGACTGGAGACAGGGGGAGTCATAAAACTGGCCTGTGGCTGTGTTAAACATGCTACACAAAGTGAGCGGAAAGAGCAGCTTGGCTTGGTGTGTGTAGCACTGTCCAAACATTACAGCAACACACATGCACGACACAATATGTCCGTTCATAACTGTTGCTTTGAATGGCAACACCTACTGACGAGTGTGTGCGTGTGCATACACACACACACACACACACACACACAGTGCTGCAAATTGCAAACATTTCATACTGACACAAATAGAAAGCGGATCTGGGAAAGATTTTACATTGTCAGGATCTGCCGTGTCCCGATCGGGGTCTCCAGACCATGTTGGTAGGGTTTAAACAAATAATGCCTGTCCAGATTGAGATATGACTCTGGGCTGTTAACTGAAGAACTGGGGGGGGGGTTGAGGGGAGGGGGGGTGCAGCTGACTGAAGTAAATCCAAGTGCACACATGAGTGATAATAAGGACTGGCTCAGTGTTTACCGTGACTTCATCGTGCACTGTCATCATGTGGTTCGCAGAGCCCAGGCTGCCCCACATGCCTGTCTAGAAACTCTCAACACATATGCACAAACAGATCATACACACACACACTTGTACTGACTTCATATGGACACAGAGAAGTGTGCATATAGGCTAGTACACTTACACATTGTGTACACACACACACACACACACACACACACACACACACATACATCCACACATATATATGTACATCTACACACATGTACAGCTACACACACACACACATACATCCACACACACACGTACATCTGCACACACACGTACATCCGCAAACTCACAATGTTCCAGCTCACTACACACACTTAGAAGTTCCAAACTTAAATGAAAGGAACAGACATGAAAAATGAACTGTTTTCCACAAAAAATTAGCTGACAGCCTTTGGCTCCGTAAGCTTTGTTTTAATTTCCTGAACATGTAATAGGCCATGCATGGAATTAAAAGACCATATGGAGGAATCATTTTGTTCTTCAGACCAAACAGAGGCCAGCAAATAGCCACAATCACCCCGATAAATTATGTCAGTGCCGACGAACACCCCCTTGACGCTGTTTATGTTAGCTGCAATTTCGATAATTAAGTTTACTCCCATCTAATAACCATGCCAGCAAAGCCAAGTGTTGTCATCTATATCATATTAATTAGGCCATATTAGGCCATTAACTTAGTCTCAATATCTGATTGTAGAGTCAGACCAAGATGAACAGGGTTCAAGGTGATTTAAGTTGTTTTTGAGAGACAACAGGCAAATTGTTTGGACTGCTGTAAGTAGCTATCAAGGGCCACTGTGAGAGTATGGGGGTTTTATTATGGGAGCAAAAAGAGCTATAGTTTAGTCTGGCTCCACAGAGAGAGAGAGAGAGAGAGAGAGAGAGAGAGAGAGAGAGAGAGAGAGAGAGAGAGAGAGAGAGAGAGAGAGAGAGAGAGAGAGAGAGAGAGAGAGAGAGGTTTTGACTGTCTATGTGTGTGGGCACAGAGATAGATACATACTAGGGCTGTGCAATATGGTAAAAAAATCATGTTGCAACTACTTTGACAAATGTTATGATTGCAATATGATTCACGATTAGTGGGAATGATAATTTCTGCATCACGATTTTCATTTTCACTTAAAAAACTATTACAGTCATGATGATATAACATTTGTTGGCGTCCGTACCAAAGAAAAATGTTGTCTTACATTTGGGGAACGAAGATTTGTAGGCCAGGGCATTTCTGCAGCACTACAGTAATTCATTTATAATGGTGATTTGTCACACACATTTTACCCTTATTAAAAAAAACTGCAGCTTCTGCGATTTGGATATTGCACTTATCATCACCATGTAGCAAATTCGATAGTATTTTGATTAATTGTTCAGCCCTAATACATACATACATACATACATACATACACACATACATACATACATACATACATACATACATACATACATACATACATACATACATACATACATACATACATACATACATACATACATACATACATACATACCTGGGAAGATGGCGGCCTGAACTTACATTTGCGGTGGCCTCACCCATTATCATCCACATCTTTGTCCACGTCTGCGTCTAAGTTTGTGTCTTTGATTGATGGCTGGGAGAGCTGGCACTGGATCAGCTGGGACAGCTTGGTTTGCTGCATCCTGTGGGCCCAGGGACCACTGCCCTGCCTGGAGCTGCACCCGAAGAGGAAACACCGAGGATGGTCTGAGAGGACGCGGAAGCGGGGCAGGCTAAGCTAACTGCTAGCTCATGCAGGCCAGCAGTTCCGATAACACTGAGGGTGGTCTGGCGGTGGCCTCGCCTAGCGTTGTATGTTTTTGGTGTCATCGTCTGGAGTGGGGGGAGGTGTGCCAAAGGTGTCTGGCTGGGAGAGCTGGCATTGAATCGGCTGGGGGAGCCTAGTCTGCTGCATCCGGTGGGCCCAGGTACCACAGCCCTGCCCGATAGCTACGCCCGAGGAGGAAACACAGAGGGCGGTCTGATAGGATGCGGAAGCGGGGCAGGCTAAGCTGACTGCTAGTCCACGCAGACCGGCAATTCTGACCGCCATCCTGGCATTCGCTCTCTTGAACAATTTTTTGGGATATTTTGGATATATGTGTTTTTGTCTTTACATGAACATGGAACAAGACAGGTTAGCAGGGGTCATGTTACAATTCCTCAACCCAGAACAAATGCAATGAAAAGAACTGCTTTGTATAGGGTCATTTCACAGTGGAATAGGTTGCCATACGTTACTACACAATCAACAAGTAAAGAAAGTTTTAAAAAAGCAACTTAAGATGTTATTTTTGGGTACAGGCATACACAGTGACTAATACATAACTTTTTTATATTTTTATTCTGAAATATGTAGCTTAAAGCAGTTGGTAGGAGTAGTAGTCTATGATAGATGCTATTGTAAGTGTCTGTGGGGGTGTGGGGGTGTTTTGTGTTTGGATTTCTCTAATAATGCTGGTTTAATTGAGGTGGGTGGGATGGGGGTGGGGGGATGAATTGAATTTAGTGACGCAAATGTGTTTATTTATGTATGCATGCATGTGAAATCATGTGTGTACATGGATGCTTTTAATCTGGACCCCAGGAAGCTGTTACCCAAGGCAACAGCCTTGGGTAACAGCTAATGGGGATCTAAGTAAATAAATGAATACATGTTGCACTGCTGTGGGCTGGGGAAAACGATATTTCGTTTCATTTCATGTGCGCAGGTACATGTAATGAAATGACAAATGAATGTTCCTGATTCCTGATACCTACATACATATATAGCCCCCCCCCCATCCCACACACACACACACACACACACACACACACACACACAATGTAGTAATTCCTCAAGAACAGAGTTGAGCCAACTGTAGAAACCATCCAACCTTATTTGGGGCTACCTCTGTGATCTAGAGAATCACATTGTTCTTGCTCTTTTCATCTGGAACACCAGTTGTTATGGTTCTCAGCTGTCTCAGAGGAGGATTTGACCTCCTCCCCCTCCATTTTAGTGCCACTGGTGATACAGCCTTTTCTTCAGACTAATGTAAGACAATATACTGAGGTGACCCACACCACAACCATGTGGGAAGCGCAGTCCTCGATAATGTAACCAAATCTCCTCCACTGGCACTGTCTCCTCTCATACAGCTGGATGTATTCCTGGTAATGAAAAATAAATGTCTCCGGTCTCCACTCATTTTAAAATCATGGCTTGAAACAGGGTCTACCTTCTTAGAGTCATTGTTCCTTTGTGGGCCATTTGATGATTAAGATATTTGTCTGGGGGAAAAACTGAACAGGGATTTTGGTTTATATCTTCGACTTCTTATTTTATTTTGAGTTTTATTCAGGAATACATTACATTTTGTCTCGGGATGAAGACCAAAACAAATTCAACTGGATTATTTGGCTCATAACTTGGTGTATATAGCTAACCTTCCTCTGTGCCTATCCTGTCCCATAACTACACATGTGTTTTTATATCTGTCCTCTTTCTCTAACCTTCAACTTATCCTTTTTCCTTTCCAAAGCCTTTCGTCAGCTTTTGTTTTTGATACATGTTTTCATTTAAAGTGGCATACAAGAGATGAGAAGAAGAAGAAGAAGAAGAAGAAGAAGAAGAAGAAGAAGCTCATCATCATCATCATCAATATCAACATCTTCCTTTGATAGGGCAAATTGCGATAGGCTCCAGCATCCCCTGGACCCTGACAGCAGGATAAGTTGAAGAAGAAGAAGAAGAAGAAGAAGAAGAAGAAGAAGAAGAAGAAGAAGAAGAAGATCGTCATCATCATCATCATCATCTTGCTTTGATAGGGCATATTGCAACAGGCTCCAGCATCCCCTGGACTCTGACAGCAGGGTAAGCTGAAGAAGAGAAGAAGAAGAAGAAGAAGAAGAAGAAGAAGAAGAAGAAGAAGAAGAAGAAGAAGAAGAAGAAGAAGAAGAAGAAGAAGAAGAAGAAGAAGAAGAAGAAGAAGAAGAAGAAGAAGAAGAAGAAGAAGAAGAAATCATCTTCCTTTGATAGGGCAAATTGTGATAGGCTCCAGCATCCCCGTGACCCTGCCAGCAGGATAAGCAGCTTGGATAACAGATGGATGGAAGAAAATATTAGAAACTTATTAAGCACAAGACACCCAAGCACGACCATCCTATGTTGCTTTTAAGAAGAACCTGTAGCTTAAACTGAAATTTTAACTGAGCTTAAAGTGAACCGTTCCAGCTCATACATAATGACAAGTCGGAGCTGCGCTTGTAACAGTCACCGCTCGTAACATTATTCGGTGCCACCATCGGTCAGACCCACGCTGGTTGTCACTCTGGTTCCAAATCATGATTTCATGCAAAGCCATTTGGCTTTAACAAGGATGCAGATGTTGTTCTTGGTTGGGTCTTTGATTGCACCCTGGACCACAACCCCCCCCTCCCCCACCACCACCCCCCCCCCCCCCCCCGCCCCCTACAGCCCCCCACAGCCCCCTCCCTGTAGCCTGCTACTATCATCAGACACACACAAATCCATTAATTGACCCATTCGTCAGCCCCGGCTCATGTGTGCGAGGTGAGCGTCATTCACAAGCTGTGTTGTAGTTGGCCCCCAATCAAAAGAAGCCCATGCAGGCAATACATGATATATCACTGCTCTCTGCATACTTTACCTCCTTCCCCCGAAAAGATATACAAAAACAAGATCAGCTTTCCCTGACAAAAAACTGCTCACTTATTATTCTTCCTCCTACTATTGGCTAGTGTGTGTGTGTGTGTGTGTGTGTGTGTGTGTGTGTGTGTGTGAGAGGGGGTGGTGGTGGTGGTCCTAAGCTAATCTCAGCCATTAGAGAAAGTTGAGCAAGCGAGGAATGGATTGTTAAAGATTTTTTTCTTTTGTACTGTTACAAAAAAGAAAAAGAAAAAAAAAGCCTTTGCTTTTGCGTATCTTGAGGTTTTGAACCATCCTCCACTCCCATCTCAGAAAATTGCAAGCCATCATCTGAAAAGACAGCGTAGTCTCACCAAAGTGCTCTAGCAGGACATGTAAGTGATGGCTCACTAGCCCTCATGAAGTCCATGTTCTCAGGGACTACAGCCGCTAACGTGGGGGCGAGACGGTAACACACCACCTACGCTTTACACATCAATACAAGACACGCAGGTAGGGGAAGGAGCTGCAGGAATCTGCAA
The DNA here is from genome assembly GCF_029633865.1 of Lampris incognitus. Taxonomy (NCBI): domain Eukaryota; kingdom Metazoa; phylum Chordata; class Actinopteri; order Lampriformes; family Lampridae; genus Lampris; species Lampris incognitus. The sequence goes on along the minus strand of NC_079213.1, from coordinate 88,341,583 downwards.
ATAGATCATCTGTGTTAACAACCCCGCAGTATGTAGCAAGGTGCAAGAGTCCCACAGAAAACCTCGCAGCAGCAACACCAGCATCAAACACTGACGCACTTACTCTGTGTGTGTGTGTGTGCATTAGTATGTGTGTGTGTGTGTGTATTACACACATCTTCACACAAAGTACACATGCATCCTTGTGTGCATATTTGTGTGAGTATGTATGGGTGTTTCTATGTATGCATAGTTCATTGTGTGTGTGTGTGTGTGCGTGTGTGTGTGTGTTGGCAGGTATGTGTGTGTATAGCACTCACATCTTCACACAAAGTATACACACATTGATGTGTGTACGCATGCACCCATGTGTATGTACAGTGCATCCGGAAAGCATTCACACCCCTTCACTTTCCCCACATTTTGTTATGTTACAGCCTTATTCCAAAATGGATTAAATTCCTTTTTTTTCTCATCAATCTACATCATTCGTAAATGGAAGAAGTTTGGATTCACCAGGACTCTGGCCGCCCAGCCAAACTGAGCAATCAGGGGAGAAGGGCCTTGGTCAGGGAGGTGACCAAGAACCCGATGGTCCCTCTGACAGAGCTCCAGCGTTCCTCTGTGGAGATGGGAGAACCTTCCAGAAGGACAAACCATCTCTGCAGCACTCCACCAATCAGGCCTTTATGGTAGAGTGGCCAGATGGAAGCCTCTGCTCAGTAAAAGGCACATGACAGCCCGCTTGGAGTTTGACAGAAAGCACCTAAAGGACTCTCGGACCATGAGAAACAAGATTCTCTGGTCTGATGAAACCAGATTGAACTCTTTGGCCTGAATGCCAAACGTCACGTCTGGAGGAAACCAGGCACCGCTCATCACCTTGCTAATACCATCCCTACAGTGAAGCATGGTGGTGGCAGCATCATGCTGTGGGGATGTTCTTCAGCGGCAGGAACTGGGAGACTAGTCAGGATTGAGGGAAAGATGAATGGAGCAAAGTACAGAGAGATCCTTGATGAAAACCTGCTCCAGAGCGCTCAGGACCTCAGACTGGGGTGAAGGTTTACCTTTCAACACGAAAACGACCCTAAGCACACAGCCAAGACAACGAAGGAGTGGCTTCGGAACAAGTCTGTGAATGTCCTTGAGTGGCCCAGCCAGAGCCCAGACTTGAACCCCATTGAACATCTCTGGAAAGACCTGAAAATAGCTGTGCAGCAACACTCCCCATCTACCTTACAGAGCTTGAGAGGATCTGCAGAGAAGAATGGGAGAAATACCCCAAATATAGGTGTGCCAAGCTTGTAGATTCATACCAAAGAAGACTTGAGGCTGTAATCACTGCCAAGGGTGCCTCAACCAAGTACTGAGTAAAGGGTGTGAATACTTACGTATGTACATGCAATATTTCAGTTTTTTATTTTTAATAAATTTGCAAAAATTCTCAAAACCTTTTTCGCTTTGTCATTATGGGGTATTGTATGTAGATTGATGAGAGAAAAAAAGGAATTAATCCATTTTGGAATAAGGCTGTAACATAACAAAATGTGGGGAAAGTGAAGGGGTGTGAATACTTTCCGGATGCACTGTATGTATGTGTGCGTGTCTATGTACGCATAGTTGTGTGTGTGTGTATATGTGTGTGGATGTGTGTGTTTGTATTTAGTATGTATGTGTGTCTGCATAGTTCAGTGTGTGTGTATGTATGTATGTATGTGTGTGTGTTGTGCATAGTGTGTGTGTGTGTCTTTGTAAACACACGTGCCTTTGTCGCTTACATATTCTCTCATAACTCAAGAATAAAACAAAGTCCCCACCCAACCACATAACATACATACACACACACACATGCACACGTGCACGCGCGTGCACACACGCGCGCGCACACACACACACACACACACACACACACACACACACACACACACACACAGAAAGAAAATCTCATTACCTTAATCTCTGGAGGTGCCCCCTTACTTAAACTCATTTACTTTCCTCTACATAATTGCACTGCTGGTCTGGAGAGGCTGTGAGGGCAGCCACTGGTTTGTTTATTTGGCAGTTGCTCTTCCATGACCATTTGCCCCGCTGCCCCTCTCTCGAATGGCTTGCAACTGAAGACTTTCTTTTTTTTCCACAGTAAAATATGCGTGCATTTGAAAAAAAAGAAGAAGAAGAAGAAATGAAACCTACGGTGCTCTTGAGCAGAAATTGTTGGTGTGAAAATGAAAAACTGCATTTAATTGGTTATGGGTCATCTTAAGTCTTTTCTTGCCAAAAGTGTGTCTTTTGAACATGGTTTCCACCCCACAGGGACCGTACAACAT